>NC_080670.1:127857320-128019609 GCF_030247195.1 Topomyia yanbarensis | reverse complement strand
TTTTCTTTAATATTGTTGTTGTATCCAAGATCTCTAATGATGCTTGGTACTTTGTTTTTAAATTTAGAAACTTATCGCATTCGATGTTCCACTCTTCGTGCGATATCCGATGTTTTAATTTATTTAATTTGCTTTTGTATTCATTATAGAGATCGGAAATTTCTTCCTTTTTCTCTAGAATACCTTGTAGGGTTCTAGCCCTGCCCTTGCCCGTGAAAAAGAAAAAAGTGAAAACGGTGCAAACCAACAAACGAAAAACTCAGTTGCATGAAATCGAGCAAGGGTGCCACAGAAAAATAGCCTCTAACTGAATAATATACTTGGAAATGTGAATGTATCAATTTTGAACAGGAGTGATAAAAGTTCGTTATAAGGATGTTTACGAGAAGTTAAAGTTGATCCTGAACGTGATCGGTTTGTTGATGTCATTTTTTTTGAACTATGAATCGAGAAAAGTTCGATTCCGAACAAGTGACGTTTTGAAATAACTGGTTATACCTGGATAAGGACATTCAAGTGTTTGACAGTGGCAACAAATTCAGACTACTGATTGGTGATCGATAAGCATGCAAGTTTGCTTTTGGCAATGAAACAAACGTGTGAAATCATCCACACCGAAGAAGAATTAGTGCCACACAGAGAACTAGTGCCACGTAGAGATTGACTAATCATGACCCAAGGAAACGGAGACACCCGCATAACACCATGAGGAAGTGAAGCAGCTGTACGGCAACAGTTTGGTAACGATGCCTACACACCCGCCACAGGCCCACGAGTTGTTACAAATTAATTCGACACGTAGCAGTACCTCTCCCTACTCGGACGGTTTGGGTGCATGACTGTCGGAGAGTAACGGTGATACTAGCAACAGCAGCAGAATCCGAAGATTGCAGGTTCGAGTCCTGTCACGGTCGCCATCTGGTAGCTTTTAGCTACCTTTGGTTTTTCGAAGGTAAGGATTGCTCGCTGTGTATAAGGTAAGACTAAGAATGTTCTTTTATTAATTCCCAAGGCTTATTTTATATGCGCTGGCATGTTGCGCGACATGTTTGTATTTTTGGTTATTCTGAGTAAAGCCAATTGGAGAGAGACAGAAAGGCTACCTAGAATTGGTCGCTACTCGGGCAGAGGGTGTGTGCCCATAGATAGCACTGGACGTAGGGAAAAATGCTTGTAAAGCGAAAGGTTCTATCAATAAACAATTGAATATATTTTGCTTTAGCTGGGTGTTTCTCGGCGTTCACGACACATGCGAACCATATGGACGGTTTCGCTAAGGCGTGTACCGAGCCGAGGTAGATAATTTGAATGAGCTAGAGATAGGTGATTAGATGTATTACACCAGCGTAAGGAACCTTACACCTAAGTTGGAATTTTGCATAAGTTCTGACGGTGTCCCATATTGCCGCCGCTCGCAGTACATGCGTAGTGCATGATTCTGCCTGTCGCTTGCAGTGCAGATCAGCGTAAGGAACTTTTTACTTAAGTTGGAATTTTCAATACGTTGCAGTGCAAACCAGCGTAAGGAACCTTTTACCTAAGTTGGAATTTTGCATAAATTCGGACTGTGTCTCATATTGCCGTCGCTCGCAGTACATGCGTAGTGCATGATTCTGCCTGTCGCTTGCAGTGAAGACCAGCGTAGGGAACTTTTTACCTAAGTTGGAATTTTCAATACGTTGCAGTGCAGACCAGCGTAAGGAACCTTTTACCTAAGTTGGAATTTTCAATAAGTTCGGACTGTGTCTCATATTGCCGTCGCTCGCAGTACATGCGTAGTGAATGATTCTGCCTGTCGCTTGCAGTGCAGACCAGCGTAAGGAACCTTTTACCTAAGTTGGAATTTTACATAAGTTCGTACTGTGTCTCATATTGCCGTCGCTCGCAGTATATGCGTAGTGCATGATTGTGCCTGTCGCTTGCAGTGCAGACCAGCGTTAGGAACCTATTACCTAAGTTGGAATTTTCAATAAGTTCGGACTGTGTCTCATATTGCCGTCGCTCGCAGTACATGCGTAGTGCATGATTCTGTCTGTCTCTTGCATTGCAGTCCAGCGCAGGGAACCTTTTACCTAAGTTGGAATTTTGCATAAGTTTGGACTTTGTCTCATATTGCCGTCGCAGTACATGCGTAGTGCATGATTCTGCCTGTTGTTTACAGTGTAGACCAACGTAAGGATCCTTTTACCTAAGTTGGAATTTTCAATAAGTTCGGACTGTGTCTCATATTGCCGTCGCTCGCAGTACATGCGTAGTGAATGATTCTGCCTGTCGCTTGCAGTGCAGATCAGCGCAAGGAACTTTTTACCTAAGTTGGCATTTTCAATACGTTGCAGTGCAGACCAGCGTAAGGATCGTTTTATCGAAGTTGGAATTTTCAATAAGTTCGGACTGTGTCTCATATTGCCGTCGCTCGCAGTATATGCGTAGTGCATGATTCTGCTTGTCTCTTGCAGTACAGACCAGCGTAAGGAACCTTTTGCCTAAGTTGGAATTTTACATAAGTTCGCACTGTGTCTCATATTGCCGTCGCTCGCAGTATATGCGTAGTGCATGATTCTGCCTGTCGCTTGCAGTGCAGACCAGCGTTAGGAACCTTTTACCTAAGTTGGAATTTTCAATAAGTTCGGACTGTGTCTCATATTGCCGTCGCTCGCAGTACATGCGTAGTGCATGATTCTGTCTGTCTCTTGCAGTGCAGTCCAGCGCAAGGAACCTTTTACCTAAGTTGGAATTTTGCATAAGTTTGGACTGTGTCTCATATTGCCGTCGCAGTACATGCGTAGTGCATGATTCTGCCTGTTGTTTACAGTGCAGACCAACGTAAGGATCCTTTTACCTAAGTTGGAATTTTCAATAAGTTCGGACTGTGTCTCATATTGCCGTCGCTCGCAGTACATGCGTAGTCAATGATTCTGCCTGTCGCTTGCAGTGCAGACCAGCGTAAGGAACCTTTTACCTAAGTTGGAATTATGCATAATTTCGGACTGTGTCCCATATTGCCGCCGCTCGCAGTACATGCGTAGTGCATGATTCTGCCTGTCGCTTGCAGTGCAGCTTAGCGTAAGGAACTTTTTACCTAAGTTGGCATTTTCAATACGTTGCAGTGCAGACCAGCGTAAGGAACCTTTTATCGAAGTTGGAATTTTCAATAAGTTCGGACTGTGTCTCATATTGCCGTCGCTCGCAGTATATGCGTAGTGCATGATTCTGCCTGTCTCTTGCAGTGCAGACCAGCATAAGGAACCTTTTACCTAAGTTGAAATTTTGCATAAGTTCGGACTGTGTCTCATATTGTTGTCGCTCGCAGTACATGCATAGTACATGATTCTGCCTGTCGCTTGCAGTGCAGACCAGCGTAAGGAACCTTTTACCTAAGTTGGAATTTTGCATAAGTTCGGACTGTGTCTCATATTGCCGTCGCTCGCAGTACATGCGTAGTGCATGATTCTGCCTGTCTCTTGCAGTGCAGTCCAGCGCAAGGATACTTTTACCTAAGTTGGAATTTTGCATAAGTTCGGACTCATATTGCCGCCGCTCGCAGTACATGCATAGTATATAATTCTGCCTGTCGCTTGCAGTGCAGACCAGCGTAAGGAACCTTTTACCTAAGTTGGAATTTTGCATAAGTTCGGACTGTGTCTCATATAGCCGTCGCTCGCAGTACATGCGTAGTGCATGATTCTGCCTGTCTCTTGCAGTGCAGTCCAGCGCAAGGAACCTTTTACCTAAGTTGGAATTTTGCATAAGTTCGGACTGTGTCCCATATTGCCGCCGCTCGCAGTACATGCGTAGTGCATGATTCTGCCTGTCGCTTGCAGTGCAGATCAGCGTAAGGAACTTTTTACCTAAGTTGGAATTTTCAATATGTTGCAGTGCAGACCAGCGTAAGGAACCTTTTACCTAAGTTGGAATTTTCAATAAGTTCGGACTGTCTCTCATATTGCCGTCGCTCGCAGTACATGCATAGTGCATGATTCTGCCTGTCGCTTGCAGTGCAGTCCAGCACAAGGAACCTTTAACCTAAGTTGGAATTTTGCATACGTTCGGACTGTGTCTCATATTGCCACTACATGCGTAGTGCATAATTCTGCCTGTCGCTTGCAGTGCAGACCAGCGTAAGGAACCTTTCACCTAATTTGGAATTTTGCATAAGGTCGGACTGTGTCTCTTATTGCCGTCGCTTGCAGTACATGCATAGTGCATGATTCTGCCTGTCGCTTGCAGTGCAGACCAGCGTAAGGAACCTTTTAACTAAGTTGGAATTTTCGATAAGTTCGGACTGTGTCTCATATTGCCGTCGCTCGCAGTACATGCGTAGTGCATGATTCTGCCTGTCTCTTGCAGTGCAGACCAGCGTAAGGAACCTTTTACCTAAGTTGGAATTTTCAATAAGTTCGGACAGTGTCTCATATTGCCGTCGCTCGCAGTACATGCGTAGTGCATGATTCTGCCTGTCTCTTGCAGTGCAGACCAGCGTAAGGAACCTTTTACCTAAGTTGGAATTTTGCATAAGTTCGGACTGTGTCTCATATTGCCGTCGCTCGCAGTACATGCGTAGTGAATGATTCTGCCTGTCGCTTGCAGTGCAGACCAGCGTAAGGAACATTTTACCTAAGTTGAAATTTTGCATAAGTTCGGACTGTGTCTCATACTGCCGTCGCTCGCAGTACATGCATAGTGCATGATTCTGCCTGTCGCTTGCAGTGCAGACCAGCGTAAGGAACCTTACACATAATTTGGAATTTTGCATATGGTCGGACTGTGTCTCATATTGCCGTCGCTCGCAGTACATGCGTAGTGCATGATTCAGCCTGTCGCTTGCAGTGCATACCAGCGTAAGGAACCTTTTATCTAAGTTGGAATTTTGCATACGTTCGGACTGTGTCTCATATTGCCACTACATGCGTAGTGCATAATTCTGCCTGTCGCTTGCAGTGCAGACCAGCGTAAGGAACCTTTTACCTATGTTGGAATTTTCAATTAGTTCGGACTGTGTCTCATATTGCCGTCGCTCGCAGTACATGCATAGTGCATGATTCTGCCTGTCGCTTGCAGTGCAGTCCAGCACAAGGAACCTTTAACCTAAGTTGGAATTTTGCATACGTTCGGACTGTGTCTCATATTGCCACTACATGCGTAGTGCATAATTCTGCCTGTCGCTTGCAGTGCAGACCAGCGTAAGGAACCTTTCACCTAATTTGGAATTTTGCATAAGGTCGGACTGTGTCTCTTATTGCCGTCGCTTGCAGTACATGCATAGTGCATGATTCTGCCTGTCGCTTGCAGTGCAGACCAGCGTAAGGAACCTTTTAACTAAGTTGGAATTTTCAATAAGTTCGGACTGTGTCTCATATTGCCGTCGCTCGCAGTACATGCGTAGTGCATGATTCTGCCTGTCTCTTGCAGTGCAGACCAGCGTAAGGAACCTTTTACCTAAGTTGGAATTTTCAATAAGTTCGGACAGTGTCTCATATTGTCGTCGCTCGCAGTACATGCGTAGTGCATGATTCTGCCTGTCTCTTGCAGTGCAGACCAGCGTAAGGAACCTTTTACCTAAGTTGGAATTTTGCATAAGTTCGGACTGTGTCTCATATTGCCGTCGCTCGCAGTACATGCGTAGTGAATGATTCTGCCTGTTGCTTGCAGTGCAGACCAGCGTAAGGAACATTTTACCTAAGTTGAAATTTTGCATAAGTTCGGACTGTGTCTCATACTGCCGTCGCTCGCAGTACATGCATAGTGCATGATTCTGCCTGTCGCTTGCAGTGCAGACCAGCGTAAGGAACCTTACACATAATTTGGAATTTTGCATATGGTCGGACTGTGTCTCATATTGCCGTCGCTCGCAGTACATGCGTAGTGCATGATTCAGCCTGTCGCTTGCAGTGCATACCAGCGTAAGGAACCTTTTATCTAAGTTGGAATTTTGCATAAGGTCCGACTGTGTCCAATATTGCCGCCGCTTGCAGTACATGCGTAGTGCATGATTCTGCCTGTCGCTTGCAGTGCAGACCAGCGTAAGGAACCTTTTACCTAAGTTGGAATTTTGCATAAGGTCGGACTGTGTCTCATATTGCCGCCGCTCGCAGTACATGCGTAGTGCATGATTCTGCATGTCACTTGCAGTGCAGATCAGCGTAAGGAACTTTTTACCTAAGTTGGAATTTTCAATACGTTGGAGTGCAGACCAGCGTAAGGAACCTTTTTCCTAAGTTGGAATTTTGCATAAGGTCGGACTGTGTCCCATATTGCCGCCGCTCGCAGTACATGCGTAGTGAATGATTCTGTCTGTCGCTTGCAGTGCAGACCAGCGTAAGGAACCTTTTACCTAAGTTGAAATTTTGCTTAAGTTCGGACTGTGTCTCATATTGCCGTCGCTCGCAGTGCATGCATAGTGCATGATTTTGCCTGTCGCTTGCAGTGCAGACCAGCGTAAGGAACCTTTTACCTATGTTGGAATTTTCAATAAGTTCGGACTGTGTTTCATATTGCCGTCGCTCGCAGTACATGCGTAGTGCATGATTCTGCCTGTCGCTTGCAGTGCAGTCCAGCGCAAGGAACCTTTTACCTAAGTTGGAATTTTGCATACGTTCGTACTGTGTATTATATTGCCACTACATGCGTAGTGCATAATTCTGCCTGCCGTTTGCAGTGCAGACCAGTCTGGTAGCTTTTAGCTACCTTTGGTTTTTCGAAGGTAAGGATTGCTCGCTGTGTATAAGGTAAGACTAAGAATGTTCTTTTATTAATTCCCAAGGCTTATTTTATATGCGCTGGCATGTTGCGCGACATGTTTGTATTTTTGGTTATTCTGAGTAAAGCCAATTGGAGAGAGACAGAAAGGCTACCTAGAATTGGTCGCTACTCGGGCAGAGGGTGTGTGCCCATAGATAGCACTGGACGTAGGGAAAAATGCTTGTAAAGCGAAAGGTTCTATCAATAAACAATTGAATATATTTTGCTTTAGCTGGGTGTTTCTCGGCGTTCACGACACATGCGAACCATATGGACGGTTTCGCTAAGGCGTGTACCGAGCCGAGGTAGTTAATTTGAATGAGCTAGAGATAGGTGATTAGATGTATTACACCACCCTCCTTTTGGAAGAATAATGTAACTAAGTGAAATTATTCGAAAAAAACTTGTAGCTTTTGCTTCTCTCCAGATAGCTTTTATATTTTGGATGTACATTTGTGGTATGTGTTTTTTTTTTTTTATATAATCTGATTATCCTGTGTTTATGAACAATTTGTTTTAAACCTGTGGTATCTTCTTGTATGGTAATATTTGGATGCTGAATTGAAATAACTGTGTACGGGCCTTGGTATACTTTATCTAACTTTCTTCTATTTTCGTTCTGCAACATTACCTTATCTAGAGGTTTTACATCAATTGGGTTACTTATTTTCTCTTGACTTAAGTTTCGTATTTGCTTTGTATTATCTAATATTGCTTTTGTTTTTTGTGCTGCTAAGTGTAGTTTGTATTTTAGTTCTGCGTGGTATTGGTCAAAATTGTATATGGGTTGTGTGTGAGTGTTTTCGGAATACATGAGATTTTGTGGGATGTTTGCCTGTTTACCAAATACTAATTCAAATGGTGTGTATTGGTGGTTTGTGTGAGGTGTCGTGTTATAACAGAACGCATAGTAAGGCAGCCAATCATCCCAGTCCGTTTGGGCGTGATTGATAAACTGTCTTACGTATTCATTCAGACAACGGTGATTCCTCTCTAAACCTCCAATTGTTTCTGGATGGTATGCTGTAGAAAACTGATGGTTGAGATTTAACAATTTATTCATGTGTAAGAATACTTCATTTTTGTACTCTGTTCCCTGATCTGTTCTAATTAATTTGGGTGCGCCATATACAAGGATACAATTTTCGACAAGTGCCTTTGCTAGCGTATTTGCTTGTTTATCAGTAATCGCTTGGATTATTACATATTTTGACAGATCGCATTGTATTGTTATGGCATATCGGTTACCACTGTTTGATTTTGAAAATGGACCGATTGTGTCTACTGAGATACTATCTAGTGCTTTAGTAGGTGTAGGAGTATGTATGAGGTTTTCTTTAGTTTTGTAAGTATGTTTATTCTGTTTACATTTTAGGCAATTTTTTACATATTCTCTTATGTGTATTTTCATTTTTGGCCAATAGTATTGGCAACGAAGTTTTTTATATAATCGATATGATCCAACATGACCGCCTATCGGTGTGTCATGGTTGGCTTTGATAATTGCTTTTTGTTTTTCAGGATTTTCTATTATTTGCTGGCGAGTATATAGAATTATTGATACATTCTTCAATATTTGTTGGCCTTTATCTTTAAATTCTTGAATATTCATATCCTTGAGAATCTCACTATTTAGCGCTAGAGCTAAAGTGGTAATTTTTTTATTGTTTGCCAGTAATTCCACATTTTGTAAAATGTGACCTAGGTTTTTTGATAGCTTGCTAGGGACTGTTAACGCTGGAGTCAATTCCCTCTTGTAGCTTTTATCCATGATTTGTATATGGATTTTGTTGTTTTCTTTAATTTTGGGAGGTTATATGCCTCTTCATTGTTTAGCGACTCGTAGATTTTGAGTTGATCGGGCTCAGGATCATTCGATATCGCGTCTATATTTGAATTTGTTTGTTTGCGAGTATTTGCTCTAGTTTGCACCACGTATAAATTTAATTGTTTTAATTTTTCAGAGTCGATATTTATTCTAGAAAGAGCATCAGCACCTACATTCATTTTACCTTGTACATATTGTACCGTAAAACTGAATTCCTCTAGGTCTAGTCTCATTCTAGTTAATTTAGATGATGGTTCTTTCATTGAAAAAAGATAGACCAACGGTCGATGATCAGTTTTAACAGTGAATTTTCGTCCGTATAAATATGGTCGGAAATAGTTAATAGCCCAATGTATGGCTGTTAACTCTTGTTCTACAGTAGATTTATTTGCTTCGCCTCTCGTGAAGGTTCTGCTGGCAAATGCTACTGGTAATTCAATATTGTCATATGTTTGTGCTAGGATAGCACCACATGCAATTTTGGAAGCATCTGTTATTAGAACAAATTCTTTGTTAAAATCAGGAAATTGTAAAATTGTTGGGGAAATTAGTTGATTTTTAAGCATATCAAATGCATTTTGGCATTCAATATTCCAAACGAAAGTAGTGTTTTTCCTTAATAATTTGTTCAAAGGGTTTGCTATCTGAGCAAATTTTTTTATAAAACGCCTGTAATAATTACAGAACGCGACGAATCGTCGTACGTCATCTGCATTTTTAGGTATAGGGTAGTTGCAGATCGTATCAAATTTGGATTTATCTGGCTGAATTCCTTTTTCAGAAATGTGGTGACCTAAATAAGTTACGTCAGCTCGAAAAAAATTACATTTGGATGGATTTAATTTTAAATTGTGGTTTCTTAATTTCTGAAAAACTTTTTCCAAGTTTGCAAGATGATGGTTGATTGAACAACCGATGACTATGATGTCGTCAATATAGAGAAATGCGCACTCGGGACCTAGTCCGCTAAGTGCGATTGACATCATGCGTTGAAAGCTATTCGGGCTAATATTGAGTCCGAATGGCAATCGTTTAAATTGAAAATGTCCGCGTTCCTGTAAGGAGAATGCGGTGAATTCTCTAGATTTTTTCTCGATTTCTATTTGGTGGAAACCGGACTGTAGATCTAGAGTAGAGAAATACTTTGCTCTGCCAAGTTGGTCAAGAATGTCGTCAATTCTTGGTAGAGGAAATTTGTCGGCTAGTAATTTTTTATTTAGTTGCCGAAAATCTACAACTAGTCTCCATTTCTTTTCTGTGCTAGTTGTTTTCTTTGGAACAAGCATAATGGGTGAATTATAATTAGAAACAGATGGTTCTATCACATCATTTTTGATTAAGTCGTCCACTTGACGGCACATTTCTTCACGCTGGCTATGCGCGTTTCTATAATTTTTTATATATACTGGTGATTTGTCACTCAGGTGTATTTTTTGTTTATAGAAATTGTTTGCAGATAGTGTGTCGTCCTTTAGGTGGAAGATATCGTTATACTTATTGCATAATTTAATAATTTTTTTAAATTGAGCTCCTCTCGGAGAGCATCATTTCGTTTAATATTCCGAGAATCAGTTTCGCTGATCGTCGCCAATTGAAAATTGGTTAAATGTTCATATTGTGGTAACAAATGTTTGATTAAAACGGGTTCGTTATTGGTATTTACAATCTTTATATAAGGAGATTCTTTATTTACAATTGCGTTGCTGCTAAATACTCCAGGGGCGATCTCTGAGGCAATTAACACAACGTCTCCTTCTGGATTAAAATTATTAATTATTCTATATGTTTCTGCTCTAGCTGGTAACCAGGTTGAGCCACCTAGATTATTGTGTATAGGTATATCTATATTTATGTTATGTACATGCATTGACAGCAACCATGCATCATAATTTATCGAGCATCGGTATGTTGCCAAAAAATCTCTTCCAATAATACCATCGGTTGGTATAGGAAAATCATCGTTAATTATATGCAGAGTACCCTCAATAGGTGTGTCTTGCATGTAAAAGATGCATTTGGTAATTCCATGGCTCTGCAGTTCACCAGGAATAATCCCTTTCAGTTTGTATTTGCGAGTTGTATCTATGCTTGTACCTGGCAAGATACATTCGCTTTTAATGAGTGATATGTCAGCTCCTGAGTCGACCAGGAAAGTGCACATCTTGCTCGAATTGTTCAATTTGAGCTTTATGAAATTCGAGGCAGCTACGTTTAATGTGTAGACTGCCCGTTTCCTAAAAAAAGATGGTTGGGCGGTGGTTGGATCAGGTCCGCTGTTGGTTGATCAGGTAGGCTGCTTGGTGCTGAGTCAGTGACATATATATATATATATATATATATATATATATATATATATATATATATATATATATATATATATATATATATATATATATCGTCCCTGACCTTGCTTACTGCGGTAATTGTTATGCTGAGGAGTCGAATTATTTCTTCCTCGTCCTCTGTTATTGTTTTGGTAAAATTGCTGCGTGTCTCCGTTTGTGCTAAATCGGTTAGCTTGTGTATTATTAGGAGTATAGTGCTGCATGTTACCATATGTGTTATATCGGTTAGTTTGTGCATTGGGACGTCGCCTATCAAAATCTCTAACACGTGTATTGCCACGATAATTTCGTGTGTTGTCAACACGATCGTAGTGTTGACGGTGCCGGAAATGCATAATTTGTGCATTTGGTACGCTGTGGCTTTCGTGCTCCGAGTTCTCCAATACTTTTTGTGTGGCTATTTTTATTGAGGAAAAATTTCCTGCTTTAAGTATAGTACGTGTTTCATGGTTTTTTAAACCGTGAATTAGGGCATTAACTCCAGCTTTTGTAGCCATTGAAGCTGCTACATCACCTGGAATTTGCCTTTCTATATAAGTGTTTTGCAGTTGAAGTGTTAATTCTTCTACTTCATCACAAAATTTGTTGAGAGGTCCTCGCTGTTGTGAAAATTTCAATTTAGCGAGAACTTCATCTGGGGTTTTGATTGATGCACAGCGGGCTTTTACATCCGCTGTAAGTGCATCAATTGATACTAAGTTAATGAGTAGGCCAAGTCTTGCCTTACCCGTTAATCTAGTTCTAAGAAATTTTATTGCCATCGGCATATGTTCTGCCGATGTCATTTCTTTTAGTAACTGAGCCGAGTCGATAAATGCCTCAAACTCGTCAGCAGTTCCATCGTACTTTTGTACGATGGCTGTCGCAGTTTTAATATCAAAGTCAGGCATTTTTGGTTTACCTGCCGATAGCCGTCTGCAAAATATGGCTGTTTTAGCTAGAGTTTTTAAAGTAGTTTTCTTTAATATTGTTGTTGTATCCAAGATCTCTAATGATGCTTGGTACTTTGTTTTTAAATTTAGAAACTTATCGCATTCGATGTTCCACTCTTCGTGCGATATCCGATGTTTTAATTTATTTAATTTGCTTTTGTATTCATCATAGAGATCGGAAATTTCTTCCTTTTTCTCTAGAATACCTTGTAGGGTTCTAGCCCTGCCCTTGCCCGTGAAAAAGAAAAAAGTGAAAACGGTGCAAACCAACAAACGAAAAACTCAGTTGCATGAAATCGAGCAAGGGTGCCACAGAAAAATAGCCTCTAACTGAATAATATACTTGGAAATGTGAATGTATCAATTTTGAACAGGAGTGATAAAAGTTCGTTATAAGGATGTTTACGAGAAGTTAAAGTTGATCCTGAACGTGATCGGTTTGTTGATGTCATTTTTTTTGAACTATGAATCGAGAAAAGTTCGATTCCGAACAAGTGACGTTTTGAAATAACTGGTTATACCTGGATAAGGACATTCAAGTGTTTGACAGTGGCAACAAATTCAGACTACTGATTGGTGATCGATAAGCATGCAAGTTTGCTTTTGGCAATGAAACAAACGTGTGAAATCATCCACACCGAAGAAGAATTAGTGCCACACAGAGAACTAGTGCCACGTAGAGATTGACTAATCATGACCCAAGGAAACGGAGACACCCGCATAACACCATGAGGAAGTGAAGCAGCTGTACGGCAACAGTTTGGTAACGATGCCTACACACCCGCCACAGGCCCACGAGTTGTTACAAATTAATTCGACACGTAGCAGTACCTCTCCCTACTCGGACGGTTTGGGTGCATGACTGTCGGAGAGTAACGGTGATACTAGCAACAGCAGCAGAATCCGAAGATTGCAGGTTCGAGTCCTGTCACGGTCGCCATCTGGTAGCTTTTAGCTACCTTTGGTTTTTCGAAGGTAAGGATTGCTCGCTGTGTATAAGGTAAGACTAAGAATGTTCTTTTATTAATTCCCAAGGCTTATTTTATATGCGCTGGCATGTTGCGCGACATGTTTGTATTTTTGGTTATTCTGAGTAAAGCCAATTGGAGAGAGACAGAAAGGCTACCTAGAATTGGTCGCTACTCGGGCAGAGGGTGTGTGCCCATAGATAGCACTGGACGTAGGGAAAAATGCTTGTAAAGCGAAAGGTTCTATCAATAAACAATTGAATATATTTTGCTTTAGCTGGGTGTTTCTCGGCGTTCACGACACATGCGAACCATATGGACGGTTTCGCTAAGGCGTGTACCGAGCCGAGGTAGATAATTTGAATGAGCTAGAGATAGGTGATTAGATGTATTACACCAGCGTAAGGAACCTTACACCTAAGTTGGAATTTTGCATAAGTTCTGACGGTGTCCCATATTGCCGCCGCTCGCAGTACATGCGTAGTGCATGATTCTGCCTGTCGCTTGCAGTGCAGATCAGCGTAAGGAACTTTTTACTTAAGTTGGAATTTTCAATACGTTGCAGTGCAAACCAGCGTAAGGAACCTTTTACCTAAGTTGGAATTTTGCATAAATTCGGACTGTGTCTCATATTGCCGTCGCTCGCAGTACATGCGTAGTGCATGATTCTGCCTGTCGCTTGCAGTGAAGACCAGCGTAAGGAACCTTTTACCTAAGTTGGATTTTTTAATGCGTTGCAGTGCAGACCAGCGTAAGGAACCTTTTACCTATGTTTGAATTTTCAATAAGTTCGGACTGTGTTTCATATTGCCGTCGCTCGCAGTACATGCGTAGTGCATGATTCTGCCTGTCGCTTGCAGTGCAGACCAGCGTAAGGAACCTTTTACCTAAGTTGGAATTTTCAATAAGTTTGGACTGTGTCTCATACTGCCGTCGCTCGCAGTACATGCGTAGTGCATGATTCTGCCTGACGCTTGCAGTGCAGACCAGCGTAAGGAACCTTTTACCTAAGTTGGAATTTTGCATAAGGTCGGACTGTGTCCCATATTGCCGCCGCTGCAGTACATGCGTAGTGCATGATTCTGCCTGTCGCTTGCAGTGCAGACCAGTGTAAGGAACCTTTTACCTAAGTTGGAATTTTGCATAAGGTCTGACTGTGTCTCATATTGCCGTCGATCGCAGTACATGCGTAGTGCAAGATTCTGCCTGTCGCTTGCAGTGCTGAAGGAACCTTTTACCTAAGTTGGAATTTTCAATAAGTTCGGACTGTGTCTCATATTGCCGTCGCTCGCAGTACATGCGTAGTGCATTATTCTCCCTGACGTTTGCAGTGCAGACCAGCGTAAGGAACCTTACACCTAAGTTGGAATTTTGCATAAGTTCGGACTGTGTCCCATATTGCCGCCGCTCGCAGTACATGCGTAGTGCATGATTCTGCCTGTCGCTTGCAGTGCAGATCAGCGTAAGGAACTTTTTACCTATGTTGGAATTTTCAATACGTTGCAGTGCAGACCAGCGTAAGGAACCTTTTACCTAAGTTGGAATTTTGCATAAATTCGGACTGTGTCTCATATTGCCGTCGCTCGCAGTACATGCGTAGTGCATGATTCTCCCTGTCGCTTGCAGTGAAGACCAGCGTAAGGAACCTTTTACCTAAGTTGGAATTTTTAATACGTTGCAGTGCAGACCAGCGTAAGGAACCTTTTACCTAAGTTGGAATTTTCAATATGATTGGACTGTGTCTCATATTGCCGTCGCTCGCAGTACATGCGTAGTACATGATTCTGCCTGACGCTTGCAGTGCAGACCAGCGTAAGGAACCTTTTACCTAAGTTGGAATTTTGCATAAGGTCGGACTGTGTCCCATATTGCCGCCGCTGCAGTACATGCGTAGTGCATGATTCTGCCTGTCGCTTGCAGTGCAGTCCAGCGCAAGGAACCTTTTACCTAAGTTGGAATTTTGCATACGTTCGGACTGTGTCTCATATTGCCACTACATGCGTAGTGCATAATTCTGCCTGTCGCTTGCAGTGCAGACCAGCGTAAGGAACCTTTTACCTAAGTTGGAATTTTCAATTAGTTCGGACTGTGTCTCATATTGCCGTCGCTCGCAGTACATGCATAGTGCATGATTCTGCCTGTCGCTTGCAGTGCAGTCCAGCACAAGGAACCTTTAACCTAAGTTGGAATTTTGCATACGTTCGGACTGTGTCTCATATTGCCACTACATGCGTAGTGCATAATTCTGCCTGTCGCTTGCAGTGCAGACCAGCGTAAGGAACCTTTCACCTAATTTGGAATTTTGCATAAGGTCGGACTGTGTCTCTTATTGCCGTCGCTTGCAGTACATGCATAGTGCATGATTCTGCCTGTCGCTTGCAGTGCAGACCAGCGTAAGGAACCTTTTAACTAAGTTGGAATTTTCAATAAGTTCGGACTGTGTCTCATATTGCCGTCGCTTGCAGTACATGCGTAGTGCATGATTCTGCCTGTCTCTTGCAGTGCAGACCAGCGTAAGGAACCTTTTACCTAAGTTGGAATTTTCAATAAGTTCGGACAGTGTCTCATATTACCGTCGCTCGCAGTACATGCGTAGTGCATGATTCTGCCTGTCTCTTGCAGTGCAGACCAGCGTAAGGAACCTTTTACCTAAGTTGGAATTTTGCATAAGTTCGGACTGTGTCTCATATTGCCGTCGCTCGCAGTACATGCGTAGTGAATGATTCTGCCTGTCGCTTGCAGTGCAGACCAGCGTAAGGAACATTTTACCTAAGTTGAAATTTTGCATAAGTTCGGACTGTGTCTCATACTGCCGTCGCTCGCAGTACATGCATAGTGCATGATTCTGCCTGTCGCTTGCAGTGCAGACCAGCGTAAGGAACCTTACACATAATTTGGAATTTTGCATATGGTCGGACTGTGTCTCATATTGCCGTCGCTCGCAGTACATGCGTAGTGCATGATTCAGCCTGTCGCTTGCAGTGCATACCAGCGTAAGGAACCTTTTATCTAAGTTGGAATTTTGCATAAGGTCCGACTTTGTCCCATATTGCCGCCGCTTGCAGTACATGCGTAGTGCATGATTCTGCCTGTCGCTTGCAGTGCAGACCAGCGTAAGGAACCTTTTACCTAAGTTGGAATTTTGCATAAGGTCGGACTGTGTCTCATATTGCCGCCGCTCGCAGTACATGCGTAGTGCATGATTCTGCATGTCACTTGCAGTGCAGATCAGCGTAAGGAACTTTTTACCTAAGTTGGAATTTTCAATACGTTGCAGTGCAGACCAGCGTAAGGAACCTTTTACCTAAGTTGGAATTTTGCATAAGGTCGGACTGTGTCCCATATTGCCGCCGCTCGCAGTACATGCGTAGTGAATGATTCTGTCTGTCGCTTGCAGTGCAGACCAGCGTAAGGAACCTTTTACCTAAGTTGAAATTTTGCTTAAGTTCGGACTGTGTCTCATATTGCCGTCGCTCGCAGTGCATGCATAGTGCATGATTTTGCCTGTCGCTTGCAGTGCAGACCAGCGTAAGGAACCTTTTACCTAAGTTGGAATTTTCAATAAGTTCGGACTGTGTCTCATATTGCCGTCGATCGCAGTACATGCGTAGTGCATGATTCTGCCTGTCTCTTGCAGTGCAGACCAACGTAAGGAACCTTTCACCTAATTTGGAATTTTGCATAAGGTCGGACTGTGTCTCATATTGCCGTCGCTCGCAGTACATGCGTAGTGCATGATTCTGCCTGTCTCTTGCAGTGCAGACCAGCGTAAGGAACCTTTTACCTAAGTTGAAATTTTGCTTAAGTTCGGACTGTGTCTCATATTGCCGTCGCTCGCAGTGCATGCATAGTGCATGATTCTGCCTGTCACTTGCAGTGCAGATCAGCGAAAGGAGCTTTTTACCTAAGTTGGAATTTTCAATACGTTGCAGTGCAGACCAGCGTAAGGAACCTTTTACCTAATTTGGAATTTTGCATATGGTCGGACTGTGTCCCATATAGCCGCCGCTCGCAGAACATGCGTAGTGAATGATTCTGCCTGTCACTTGCAGTGCAGATCAGCGAAAGGAACTTTTTACCTAAGTTGGAATTTTCAATACGTTGCAGTGCAGACCAGCGTAAGGAAGCTTTTACCTAATTTTCTGCCTGTCGCTTGCAGTGCAGACCAGCGTAAGGAACCTTACACATAATTTGGAATTTTGCATAAGGTCGGACTGTGTCTCATATTGCCGTCGCTCGCAGTACATGCGTAGTGCATGATTCTGCCTGTCTCATGCAGTGCAGACCAGCGTAAGGAACCTTTTACCTAAGTTCAAATTTTCAATAAGTTCGGACTGTGTCTCATATTGCCGTCGCTCGCAGTGCATGCATAGTGCATGATTCTGCCTGTCGCTTGCAGTGCAGACCAGCGTAACGAACCTTTTACCTAAGTTGGAATTTTCAATAAGTTCGGACTGTGTCTCATATTGCCGTCGCTCGCAGTACATGCATAGTGCATGATTCTGCCTGTCGCTTGCAGTGCAGTCCAGCGCAAGGAACCTTTTACTTAAGTTCAAATTTTCAATAAGTTCGGACTGTGTCTCATATTGCCGTCGCTCGCAGTACATGCATAGTGCATGATTCTGCCTGTCGCTTGCAGTGCAGTCCAGCGCAAGGAACCTTTTACCTAATTTGGAGTTTTGCGTACGTCCGTACTGTGTCTCATATTGCCACTACATGCGTTGTGCATAATTTTACCTGTCGTTTGCAGTGCAGACCAGCGTATGGAACCTTTTAACTAAGTTGGAATTTTCAATACGTTCGGACTGTGTCTCATATTGCCGTCGCTCGCAGTACATGCATAGTGCATGATTCTGCCTGTCGCTTGCAGTGCAGACCAGCGTAAGGAACCTTTTATCTAAGTTGAAATTTTGCATAAGGTCCGACTGAGTCCCATATTGCCGTCGCTTGCAGTACATGCGTAGTGCATGATTCTGCCTGTCGCTTGCAGTGCAGATCAGCGAAAGGAACTTTTTACCTAAGTTGGAATTTTCAATACGTTGCAGTGCAGACCAGCGTAAGGAAGCTTTTACCTAAGTTTCTGCCTGTCGCTTGCAGTGCAGACCAGCGTAAGGAACCTTACACATAATTTGGAATTTTGCATAAGGTCGGACTGTGTCTCATATTGCCGTCGCTCGCAGTACATGCGTAGTGCATGATTCTGCCTGTCTCTTGCAGTGCAGACCAGCGTAAGGAACCTTTTACCTAAGTTCAAATTTTCAATAAGTTCGGACTGTGTCTCATATTGCCGTCGCTCGCAGTACATGCATAGTGCATGATTCTGCCTGTCGCTTGCAGTGCAGTCCAGCGCAAGGAACCTTTTACCTAATTTGGAGTTTTGCGTACGTCCGTACTGTGTCTCATATTGCCACTACCTGCGTTGTGCATAATTTTACCTGTCGTTTGCAGTGCAGACCAGCGTAAGGAACCTTACACCTAATTTGGAATTTTGCATAAGGTCGGACTGTGTCTCATATTGCCGTCGCTCGCAGTACATGCGTAGTGCATGATTCTGCCTGTCGCTTGCAGTGTAGACCAGCGCAAGGAAGATTTTATCTAAGTTGGAATTTTGCATAAGGTCCGACTGTGTCCCATATTGCCGCCGCTTGCAGTACATGCGTAGTGCATGGTTCTGCCTGTCGCTTGCAGTGCAGACCAGCGTAAGGAACCTTTTACCTAAGTTGGAATTTTGCATAAGGTCGGACTGTGTCTCATATTGCCGCCGCTCGCAGTACATGCATAGTGCATGATTCTGCCTGTCGCTTGCAGTACAGACCAGCGTAAGGAACCTTTTACCTAAGTTGGAATTTTGCATAAGTTCGGACTGTGTCTCATATTGCCGCCGCTCGCAGTACATGCATAGTACGTGATTCTGTCTGTCGCTTGCAGTGCAGACCAGCGTAAGGAACCGTTTACCTAAGTTGGAATTTTCAATAAGTTCGGACTGTATCTCATATTTCCGTCGCTCGCAGTACATGCGTAGTGCATGATTCTGCCTGTCTCATGCAGTGCAGTCCAGCGCAAGGAACCTTTTACCTAAGTTGGAATTTTGCATACGTTCGGACTGTGTCTCATATTGCCACTACATGCGTAGTGCATAATTCTGCCTGTCGCTTACAGTGCGGGCCAGCGTAACCTTACACCTAATTTGGAATTTTGCATAAGGTCGGACTGTGTCTCATATTGCCGTCGATCGCAGTACATGCGTAGTGCATGACTGCCTGTCTCTTGCAGTGCAGACCAGCGTAAGGAACCTTTTACCTAAGTTGAAATTTTCAATAAGTTCGGACTGTGTCTCATATTGCCGTCGCTCGCAGTACATGCATAGTGCATGATTCTGCCTATCGCTTGCAGTGCAGACCAGCGTAAGGAACCTTTTACCTAAGTCGGAATTTTCAATAAGTTCGGGATGTGTCTCATATTGCCGTCGCTCGCAGTGCATGCGTAGTGCATGATTCTGCCTGTCGCTTGTAGTGTAGTCCAGCACAAGGAACCTTTTACCTAAGTTGGAATTTTGCATACGTTCGGACTGTGTCTCATATTGCCACTACATGCGTAGTGCATAAATCTGCCTGTCGCTTGCAGTGCAGACCAGCGTAAGGAACCTTACACATAATTTGGAATTTTGCATAAGGTCGGACTGTGTCTCATATTGCCGTCGCTCGCAGTACATGCGCAGTGCATGATTCTGCCTGTCTCTTGCAGTGCAGACCAGCGTAAGGAACCTTTTACCTAAGTTCAAATTTTCAATAAGTTCGGACTGTGTCTCATATTGCCGTCGCTCGCAGTACATGCATAGTGCATGATTCTGCCTATCGCTTGCAGTGCAGACCAGCGTAAGGAACCTTTTACCTAAGTTGGAATTTTGCATACGTTCGGACTGTGTCTCATATTGCCACTACATGCGTAGTGCATAATTCTGCCTGTCGCTTGCAGTGCGGACCAGCGTAACCTTACACCTAATTTGGAATTTTGCATAAGGTCGGACTGTGTCTCATATTGCCGTCGATCGCAGTACATGCGTAGTGCATGACTCTGCCTGTCTCTTGCAGTGCAGACCAGCGTAAGGAACCTTTTACCTAAGTTGAAATTTTCAATAAGTTCGGACTGTGTCTCATATTGCCGTCGCTCGCAGTACATGCATAGTGCATGATTCTGCCTATCGCTTGCAGTGCAGGAACCTTTTACCTAAGTCGAAATTTTCAATAAGTTCGGAATGTGTCTCATATTGCCGTCGCTCGCAGTGCATGCGTAGTGCATGATTCTGCCTGTCGCTTGCAGTGTAGTCCAGCACAAGGAACCTTTTACCTAAGTTGGAATTTTGCATACGTTCGGACTGTGTCTCATATTGCCACTACATGCGTAGTGCATAATTCTGCCTGTCTCTTGCAGTGCAGACCAGCGTAAGGAACCTTACACATAATTTGGAATTTTGCATAAGGTCGGACTGTGTCTCATATTGCCGTCGCTCGCAGTACATGCGTAGTGCATGATTCTGCCTGTCTCTTGCAGTGCAGACCAGCGTAAGGAACCTTTTACCTAAGTTCAAATTTTCAATAAGTTCGGACTGTGTCTCATATTGCCGTCGCTCGCAGTACATGCATAGTGCATGATTCTGCCTGTCGCTTGCCGTGCAGTCCAGCGCAAGGAACCTTTTACCTAATTTGGAATTTTGCATACGTCCGTACTGTGTCTCATATTGCCACTACACGCGTTGTGCATAATTCTACCTGTCGTTTGCAGTGCAGACCAGCGTAAGGAACCTTACACCTAATTTGGAATTTTGCATTAGGTCGGACTGTGTCTCATATTGCCGTCGCTCGCAGTACATGCGTAGTGCATGATTCTGCCTGTCGCTTGCAGTGCAGACCAGCGTAAGGAACCTTTTACCTAAGTTGGAATTTTGCATAAGGTCGGACTGTGTCGCATATTGTCGCCGCTCGCAGTACATGCGTAGTGCATGATTCTGCATGTCACTTGCAGTGCAGATCAGCGTAAGGAACTTTTTACCTAAGTTGGAATTTTCAATACGTTGCAGTGCAGACCAGCGTAAGGAACCTTTTACCTAAGTTGGAATTTTGCATAAGGTCGGACTGTGTCCCATATTGCCGCCGCTCGCAGTACATGCGTAGTGAATGATTCTGTCTGTCGCTTGCAGTGCAGACCAGCGTAAGGAACCTTTTACCGAAGTTGAAATTTTGCATAAGTTCGGACTGTGTCTCATATTGCCGTCGCTCGCAGTACATGCGTAGTGCATGATTCTGCCAGTCTCTTGCAGTGCAGACCAGCGTATGGAACCTTTTAACTAAGTTGGAATTTTCAATAATTTCGGACTGTGTCTCATATTGCCGTCGCTCGCAGTACATGCGTAGTGCATGATTCTGCCTGTCGCTTGCAGTGCAGATCAGCGTAAGGAACTTTTTACCTAAGTTGGAATTTTCAATACGTTGCAGTGCAGACCAGCGTAAGGAACCTTTTACCTAAGTTGGAATTTTCAATAAGTTCGGACTGTGTCTCATGTTGCCGTCGCTCGCAGTACATGCGTAGTACATGATTCTGCCTGTCGCTTGCAGTGCAGACCGGCGTAAGGAACCTTTTACCTAAGTTGGAATTTTCGATAAGTTCGGACTGTGTCCCATATTGCCGTCGATCGCAGTACATGCGTAGTGCATGAATCTGCCTGTCTCTTGCAGTGCAGACCAGCGTAAGGAACCTTTCACCTAATTTGGAATTTTGCATAAGGTCGGACTGTGTCCCATATTGCCGCCCCTCGCAGTACATGCGTAGTGCATGATTCTGCCTGTCACTTGCAGTGCAGATCAGCGAAAGGAACTTTTTACCTAAGTTGGAATTTTCAATACGTTGCAGTGCAGACCAGCGTAAGGAACCTTTTACCTAAGTTGGAATTTTCAATAAGTTCGGACTGTGTCTCATGTTGCCGTCGCTCGCAGTACATGCGTAGTACATGATTCTGCCTGTCGCTTGCAGTGCAGACCGGCGTAAGGAACCTTTTACCTAAGTTGGAATTTTCGATAAGTTCGGACTGTGTCCCATATTGCCGTCGATCGCAGTACATGCGTAGTGCATGAATCTGCCTGTCTCTTGCAGTGCAGACCAGCGTAAGGAACCTTTCACCTAATTTGGAATTTTGCATAAGGTCGGACTGTGTCCCATATTGCCGCCCCTCGCAGTACATGCGTAGTGCATGATTCTGCCTGTCACTTGCAGTGCAGATCAGCGAAAGGAACTTTTTACCTAAGTTGGAATTTTCAATACGTTGCAGTGCAGACCAGCGTAAGGAAGCTTTTACCTAATTTTCTGCCTGTCGCTTGCAGTGCAGACCAGCGTAAGGAACCTTACACATAATTTGGAATTTTGCATAAGGTCGGACTGTGTCTCATATTGCCGTCGCTCGCAGTACATGCGTAGTGCATGATTCTGCCTGTCTCTTGCAGTGCAGACCAGCGTAAGGAACCTTTTACCTAAGTTCAAATTTTCAATAAGTTCGGACTGTGTCTCATATTGCCGTCGCTCGCAGTGCATGCATAGTGCATGATTCTGCCTGTCGCTTGCAGTGCAGACCAGCGTAACGAACCTTTTACCTAAGTTGGAATTTTCAATAAGTTCGGACTGTGTCTCATATTGCCGTCGCTCGCAGTACATGCATAGTGCATGATTCTGCCTGTCGCTTGCAGTGCAGTCCAGCGCAAGGAACCTGTTACCTAATTTCGAATTTTGCATACGTCCGTACTGTGTCTCATATTGCCACTACATGCGTTGTGCATAATTCTGCCTGTCGTTTGCAGGTCAGACCAGCGTAAGGAACCTTAAACCTAATTTGGCATTTTGCATAAGGTCGGACTGTGTCTCATATTGCCGTCGCTCGCAGTACATGCGTAGTGCACGATTCTGCCTGTCGCTTGCAGTGCAGACCAGCGTAAGGAACCTTTTATCTAAGTTGGAATTTTGCATAAGTTCGGACTGTGTCTCATATTGCCGTCGCTCGCAGTACATGCATAGTGCATGATTCAGCCTGTCGCTTGCCGTGCAGTCCAGCGCAAGGAACCTTTTACCTAATTTGGAATTTTGCATACGTCCGTACTGTGTCTCATATTGCCACTACACGCGTTGTGCATAATTCTACCTGTCGTTTGCAGTGCAGACCAGCGTAAGGAACCTTACACCTAATTTGGAATTTTGCATTAGGTCGGACTGTGTCTCATATTGCCGTCGCTCGCAGTACATGCGTAGTGCATGATTCTGCCTGTCGCTTGCAGTGCAGACCAGCGTAAGGAACCTTTTACCTAAGTTGGAATTTTGCATAAGGTCGGACTGTGTCGCATATTGTCGCCGCTCGCAGTACATGCGTAGTGCATGATTCTGCATGTCACTTGCAGTGCAGATCAGCGTAAGGAACTTTTTACCTAAGTTGGAATTTTCAATACGTTGCAGTGCAGACCAGCGTAAGGAACCTTTTACCTAAGTTGGAATTTTGCATAAGGTCGGACTGTGTCCCATATTGCCGCCGCTCGCAGTACATGCGTAGTGAATGATTCTGTCTGTCGCTTGCAGTGCAGACCAGCGTAAGGAACCTTTTACCGAAGTTGAAATTTTGCATAAGTTCGGACTGTGTCTCATATTGCCGTCGCTCGCAGTGCATGCATAGTGCATGATTCTGCCTGTCGCTTGCAGTGCAGACCAGCGTAAGGAACCGTTTACCTAAGTTAGAATTTTCAATAAGTTCGGACTGTATCTCATATTGCCGTCGCTCGCAGTACATGCGTAGTGCATGATTCTGCCTGTCTCATGCAGTGCAGTCCAGCGCAAGGAACCTTTTACCTAAGTTGGAATTTTGCATACGTTCGGACTGTGTCTCATATTGCCACTACATGCGTAGTGCATAATTCTGCCTGTCGCTTACAGTGCGGGCCAGCGTAACCTTACACCTAATTTGGAATTTTGCATAAGGTCGGACTGTGTCTCATATTGCCGTCGATCGCAGTACATGCGTAGTGCATGACTGCCTGTCTCTTGCAGTGCAGACCAGCGTAAGGAACCTTTTACCTAAGTTGAAATTTTCAATAAGTTCGGACTGTGTCTCATATTGCCGTCGCTCGCAGTACATGCATAGTGCATGATTCTGCCTATCGCTTGCAGTGCAGACCAGCGTAAGGAACCTTTTACCTAAGTCGGAATTTTCAATAAGTTCGGAATGTGTCTCATATTGCCGTCGCTCGCAGTGCATGCGTAGTGCATGATTCTGCCTGTCGCTTGTAGTGTAGTCCAGCACAAGGAACCTTTTACCTAAGTTGGAATTTTGCATACGTTCGGACTGTGTCTCATATTGCCACTACATGCGTAGTGCATAAATCTGCCTGTCGCTTGCAGTGCAGACCACCGTAAGGAACCTTACACATAATTTGGAATTTTGCATAAGGTCGGACTGTGTCTCATATTGCCGTCGCTCGCAGTACATGCGTAGTGCATGATTCTGCCTGTCTCTTGCAGTGCAGACCAGCGTAAGGAACCTTTTACCTAAGTTCAAATTTTCAATAAGTTCGGACTGTGTCTCATATTGCCGTCGCTCGCAGTACATGCATAGTGCATGATTCTGCCTGTCGCTTGCAGTGCAGACCAGCGTAAGGAACCTTTTACCTAAGTTGGAATTTTGCATACGTTCGGACTGTGTCTCATATTGCCACTACATGCGTAGTGCATAATTCTGCCTGTCGCTTGCAGTGCGGACCAGCGTAACCTTACACCTAATTTGGAATTTTGCATAAGGTCGGACTGTGTCTCATATTGCCGTCGATCGCAGTACATGCGTAGTGCATGACTCTGCCTGTCTCTTGCAGTGCAGACCAGCGTAAGGAACCTTTTACCTAAGTTGAAATTTTCAATAAGTTCGGACTGTGTCTCATATTGCCGTCGCTCGCAGTACATGCATAGTGCATGATTCTGCCTATCGCTTGCAGTGCAGGAACCTTTTACCTAAGTCGGAATTTTCAATAAGTTCGGAATGTGTCTCATATTGCCGTCGCTCGCAGTGCATGCGTAGTGCATGATTCTGCCTGTCGCTTGCAGTGTAGTCCAGCACAAGGAACCTTTTACCTAAGTTGGAATTTTGCATACGTTCGGACTGTGTCTCATATTGCCACTACATGCGTAGTGCATAATTCTGCCTGTCTCTTGCAGTGCAGACCAGCGTAAAGAACCTTACACATAATTTGGAATTTTGCATAAGGTCGGACTGTGTCTCATATTGCCGTCGCTCGCAGTACATGCGTAGTGCATGATTCTGCCTGTCTCTTGCAGTGCAGACCAGCGTAAGGAACCTTTTACCTAAGTTCAAATTTTCAATAAGTTCGGACTGTGTCTCATATTGCCGTCGCTCGCAGTACATGCGTAGTGCATGATTCTGCCTGTCGCTTGCCGTGCAGTCCAGCGCAAGGAACCTTTTACCTAATTTGGAATTTTGCATACGTCCGTACTGTGTCTCATATTGCCACTACACGCGTTGTGCATAATTCTACCTGTCGTTTGCAGTGCAGACCAGCGTAAGGAACCTTACACCTAATTTGGAATTTTGCATTAGGTCGGACTGTGTCTCATATTGCCGTCGCTCGCAGTACATGCGTAGTGCATGATTCTGCCTGTCGCTTGCAGTGCAGACCAGCGTAAGGAACCTTTTACCGAAGTTGAAATTTTGCATAAGTTCGGACTGTGTCTCATATTGCCGTCGCTCGCAGTACATGCGTAGTGCATGATTCTGCCAGTCTCTTGCAGTGCAGACCAGCGTATGGAACCTTTTAACTAAGTTGGAATTTTCAATAATTTCGGACTGTGTCTCATATTGCCGTCGCTCGCAGTACATGCGTAGTGCATGATTCTGCCTGTCGCTTGCAGTGCAGATCATCGTAAGGAACTTTTTACCTAAGTTGGAATTTTCAATACGTTGCAGTGCAGACCAGCGTAAGGAACCTTTTACCTAAGTTGGAATTTTCAATAAGTTCGGACTGTGTCTCATGTTGCCGTCGCTCGCAGTACATGCGTAGTACATGATTCTGCCTGTCGCTTGCAGTGCAGACCAGCGTAAGGAACCTTTTACCTAAGTTGGAATTTTCGATAAATTCGGACTGTGTCCCATATTGCCGTCGATCGCAGTACATGCGTAGTGCATGAATCTGCCTGTCTCTTGCAGTGCAGACCAGCGTAAGGAACCTTTCACCTAATTTGGAATTTTGCATAAGGTCGGACTGTGTCCCATATTGCCGCCCCTCGCAGTACATGCGTAGTGCATGATTCTGCCTGTCACTTGCAGTGCAGATCAGCGAAAGGAACTTTTTACCTAAGTTGGAATTTTCAATACGTTGCAGTGCAGACCAGCGTAAGGAACCTTTTACCTAATTTGGAATTTTGCATATGGTCGGACTGTGTCCCATATAGCCGCCGCTCGCAGTACATGCGTAGTGAATGATTCTGCCTGTCACTTGCAGTGCAGATCAGCGAAAGGAACTTTTTACCTAAGTTGGAATTTTCAATACGTTGCAGTGCAGACCAGCGTAAGGAAGCTTTTACCTAATTTTCTGCCTGTCGCTTGCAGTGCAGACCAGCGTAAGGAACCTTACACATAATTTGGAATTTTGCATAAGGTCGGACTGTGTCTCATATTGCCGTCGCTCGCAGTACATGCGTAGTGCATGATTCTGCCTGTCTCTTGCAGTGCAGACCAGCGTAAGGAACCTTTTACCTAAGTTCAAATTTTCAATAAGTTCGGACTGTGTCTCATATTTCCGTCGCTCGCAGTGCATGCATAGTGCATGATTCTGCCTGTCGCTTGCAGTGCAGACCAGCGTAACGAACCTTTTACCTAAGTTGGAATTTTCAATAAGTTCGGACTGTGTCTCATATTGCCGTCGCTCGCAGTACATGCATAGTGCATGATTCTGCCTGTCGCTTGCAGTGCAGTCCAGCGCAAGGAACCTTTTACCTAATTTCGAATTTTACATACGTCCGTACTGTGTCTCATATTGCCACTACATGCGTTGTGCATAATTCTGCCTGTCGTTTGCAGGTCAGACCAGCGTAAGGAACCTTAAACCTAATTTGGAATTTTGCATAAGGTCGGACTGTTTCTCATATTGCCGTCGCTCGCAGTACATGCGTAGTGCACGATTCTGCCTGTCGCTTGCAGTGCAGACCAGCGTAAGGAACCTTTTATCTAAGTTGGAATTTTGCATAAGGTCCGACTGTGTCCCATATTGCCGCCGCTTGCAGTACATGCGTAGTGCATGATTCTGCCTGTCGCTTGCAGTGCAGACCAGCGTAAGGAACCTTTTACCTAAGTTGGAATTTTGCATAAGGTCGGACTGTGTCTCATATTGCCGCCGCTCGCAGTACATGCGTAGTGCATGATTCTGCATGTCACTTGCAGTGCAGATCAGCGTAAGGAACTTTTTACCTAAGTTGGAATTTTCAATACGTTGCAGTGCAGACCAGCGTAAGGAACCTTTTACCTAAGTTGGAATTTTGCATAAGTTCGGACTGTGTCTCATATTACCGTCGCTCGCAGTACATGCATAGTGCATGATTCTGCCTGTCGCTTGCAGTGCAGACCAGCGTAAGGAACCTTTTACCTAAGTTGGAATTTTCAATAAGTTCGGACTGTGTCTCATACTGCCGTCGATCGCAGTACATGCGTAGTGCATGATTCTGCCTGTCTCTTGCAGTGCAGACCAGCGTAAGGAACCTTTCACCTAATTTGGAATTTTGCATAAGGTCGGACCCTGTTTCATATTGCCGTCGCTCGCAGTACATGCGTAGTGCATGATTCTGCCAGTCTCTTGCAGTGCAGACCAGCGTATGGAACCTTTTAACTAAGTTGGAATTTTCAATACGTTCGGACTGTGTCTCATATTGCCGTCGCTCGCAGTACATGCATAGTGCATGATTTTGCCTGTCGCTTGCAGTGCAGACCAGCGTAAGGAACCTTTTATCTAAGTTGAAATTTTGCATAAGGTCCGACTGTGTCCCATATTGCCGTCGCTTGCAGTACATGCGTAGTGCATGATTCTGCCTGTCGCTTGCAGTGCAGATCAGCGTAAGGAACTTTTTACCTAAGTTGGAATTTTCAATACGTTGCAGTGCAGACCAGCGTAAGGAACCTTTTATCTAATTTGGAATTTTGCATAAGGTCCGACTGTTTCCCATATTGCCGCCGCTTGCAGTACATGCGTAGTGCATGATTCTGCCTGTCGCTTGCACTGCAGACCAGCGTAAGGAACCTTTTACCTAAGTTGGAATTTTGCATAAGGTCGGACTGTGTCTCATATTGCCGCCGCTCGCAGTACATGCGTAGTGCATGATTCTGCATGTCACTTGCAGTGCAGATCAGCGTAAGGAACTTTTTACCTAAGTTGGAATTTTCAATACGTTGCAGTGCAGACCAGCGTAAGGAACCTTTTACCTAAGTTGGAATTTTCAATAAGTTCGGACTGTGTCTCATGTTGCCGTCGCTCGCAGTACATGCGTAGTGCATGATTCTGCCTGTCGCTTGCAGCGCGGAACAGCGTAAGGAACCTTTTACCTAAGTTGGAATTTTCAATAAGTTCGGACTATGTCCCATATTGCCGTCGATCGCAGTACATGCGTAGTGCATAAATCTGCCTGTCTCTTGCAGTGCAGACCAGCGTAAGGAACCTTTCACCTAATTTGGAATTTTGCATAAGGTCGGACTGTGTCCCATATTGCCGTCGCTCGCAGTACATGCGTAGTGCATGATTCTGCCTGTCACTTGCAGTGCAGATCAGCGAAAGGAACTTTTTACCTAAGTTGGAATTTTCAATACGTTGCAGTGCAGACCAGCGTAAGGAACCTTTTACCTAATTTGGAATTTTGCATATGGTCGGACTGTGTCCCATATAGCCGTCGCTCGCAGTACATGCGTAGTGAATGATTCTGCCTTTCACTTGCAGTGCAGATCAGCGAAAGGAACTTTTTACCTAAGTTGGAATTTTCAATACGTTGCAGTGCAGACCAACATAAGGAAGCTTTTACCTAAGTTGGAATTTTCAATAAGTTCGGACTGTATCTCATATTGCCGTCGCTCGCAGTACATGCGTAGTGAATGATTCTGCCTGTCGCTTGCAGTGCAGACCAGCGTAAGGAACCTTTTGCCTAAGTTGGAATTATGCATAAGTTCGGACTGTGTCTCTTATTGCCGTCGCTCGCAGTATATTCGTAGTGCATGATTCTGCCTGTCTCTTGCAGTGCAGTCCTGCGCTAGGAACCTTTTACCTAAGTTGGAAATTTGCATAAGTTCGGACTGTGTCTCATATTGCCGTCGCTCACAGTACTACTAGGTGGATTAAAACAGCTTTTTAGTTTCGCGGACGTCATCGATATCATTGGATTCGATCACAGTATAGTGGACTGACCATAAACTTTGGTGGACTCTGTCTTCTTGAGAGATAGTATAGATCGAGGCGTTAAAAACGATGTTGATTTCGAGGTAGAAATTGATTGAGTACAGTATGAGTTTGTCGGAGAGTTCAAATATCGTGGATAACACTAGTGCAGTGGTTCGGAGATGACTGAATCGATTTACACAAACATAGTTTCAACTGAAAGGAATAATGCTCCTATAAGCTGCAATTGAATTTTTAGTTGACCCGACTTCCGGTTCCGGTGTTATGGGTTGAAGAGTGCGGTCACACAGCAAATTTCCATATAAACTGGTACCTCCATGATGTCTAAATGATGTAATACATATGAAAATTTATACAAAATAACTTGGATTTGTAATTCTAGATCATAAATGATCAATCAAAGTAGCTTTGACTAGAGTTGCCACTATTTTTCAAAGAAAATCTGGCAATTCAACTAAAAATATCTGGCAAAATCTGGCACTTGACAGCGACCTCAAAGTCATCGAAATTTGGCATACATTTTAGTTTTCATCAATCGGTTTTTGTAAAATTTTGAACATTATTACTCAAATTTCCAAAATGTGTATATATGTAGTAGCTTCGAAATCTTAAAAATCTGGCAAAATGATTTGTCTTTTTGTTCAGGAAGCTGCCAAAACCTATGACTATTGTTGAGTTTCGATTATCAAATTTCGATGTGTACAGGTGAACCTGCCCAGAGGCCGTGTGGTATCCGGCCTAGAATTGAGCCACTGGAGTCCTGCTCCCAATTCGTAGGAGGCGACTGAAAGTAGGAGACCCTAAGTCAAGGTGTAGTTCCGTGCCGAGGACTTAATTACTGGAGGGTCTAAAATATGCCAGTCGCGCACGGAGCATTTTGGGTTTTGCCCTTACTGTGTTATGCGAATCTCTGACACAGTGGACCATTATTTTCTTCGCAAATCGTGGGAATCAAATGATCATGTCCCATTTAAACCTGATATGGCTCGCTATATGCGTTAACATCCCAACTCGCTTGGTGTTCTCTAGTTGTTGTGCAATTTATGTTGGAGATGAAATGTACAGTTCTCTAAACAACAATGGTTAGAATAGCACAAATCAATTTCCAACATAAACGTACAGCAACTATGAATTTATTTCGACTCATGCAGGAAGGTAAAGCTTCCATAGCATTGGTTCAAGAACCGTATTTCAGTAAAGGAATCTTCTATTTTGGAAAGTTACTTAACACTGCCTTCATTGCTTACAACAAGACAGGCATGACTAACCCACGTGAAATGCCTCGTGCTTGCATTCTTGCAAATAAGGCTATTGACGCGTGTCTCATATCGGAGCTCACAACTCGCGATATCTATGTTGTCACAGTTACACTGACAGTCGGAAACGTAGACAAAAAATATATATATTGTTCAGCACACCTACCGCATAACGAATCATCTCCTTCTGATGATTTCAAAAGCGTTGTATCATATTGTAGCAGAAATGGGTTTCCGCTCATTATCGGCAGTTATGCGAATGCTCATCACATCATTTGGGGCAGCTCAGACATCAATCTGAGATGCTCTGAACTGACGGAGTACATAAGTAGTACAAATCTCCATATTCTGAATGTGGGGAACCGACCAACTTTTGCGAGGTCTGGGAGGGAGGAGGTAACACTTTGCTCTGGTAGAATTTTGCATGAACTGGGAAATTGGCAGGTTCCAAATGAAACTGAACCGTCTCTATCCGATCATAAATATATATCATTTAGATGTCACCTTCAATATCGTGACATATCGTAATCCTAAATCTACAAACTGGGACCTCTTTTTGGAAAACTTTGCGACTAAATTTCATGGATATTTTCCAACAATTAGTCAACTAGACGACTTAAATGACGTCGCGGATATGACAAACTCATTCATATTAGCATCCTACGAAGAAGCTTGTCCACTTCGTACTGTTAAATCGACTAGGGGAACCCCTTGGTGGAGGGCTGAGCTTGAAAGAATGAAGAAAGTTATGAGAAGAGCTTGGAACCGGCGTCAGCGTGATGACTCCAGGGCATTCAGGTCAGCTCGTAGTGCATATAAGAAATGTCTTAGATCAGCAGAACGGGCTGGCTGGCAAAGCCTATGCACTAATGTCTCTAGTCTGAACGAGGCTAGCAGATTAAATAAAATTCTCTCCAAATCGAATGATTTTCAGATGAACTCCTTAAAAACCAGAGATGGTGTTTATGTGACGGACGAAAAAGATGTTCTTAAGTCTCTTAGACACACACTTTCCAGGTTGTATCGATCCGGAGTTGAACAATGTTCACAGATCTCATTCTGGTGATTCGAACTCGTGGGCGTTAGCACGCACATTGGTTTCCACTGAATCGGTAAAGTGGGCAGTTAACAGCTTTGCTCCATACAAATCACCCGGAAAAGATGGAATACTTCCCGTGCTACTGCAAAAGGGATTTGATATTCTTAAACATGTCTTGAAAAAGATTTTGCTTTCCAGTCTTGCTACCGGGTGTATCCCGAAAGCATGGCGAGAAATAACTGTTAGATTTATTCCCAAAGGAGGGCGCTCAAGCTATGAAGAAGCCAAGAGTTTTAGGCCTATCAGCTTAAGTTCTTTTCTTCTGAAAGCTTTGGAACGGATAATCGATCATCACATCAGAAACGTTAGTTTAGTTGAATATCCACTGCACAAAATGCAACATGCATATCAGTGTGGAAAATCCACGATAACTCTGCTTCACGATGTTGTTTACAACATTGAGAAAGCCTTCTCGCTCAAGCAATCTAGCTTGGGTGTATTCCTAGATATTGAGGGTGCTTTTGACAATGTATCCTTCCAGTCTATTCTGGAAGCGACGCGCGGTCATGGGATACCTGCATGTATCTCGGGTTGGATAAACGCAATGCTTAGTAACCGCATACTTTGCTCGTCACTGCGACGAGCTGAGATACGGAAGTTGAGTATTTGCGGTTGTCCTCAGGGCGGCGTTCTGTCACCTTTGTTATGGAACTTAGTAGCTGACGGTTTGTTGAAGAAACTCAATGAGCTTGGATTTCCAACCTACGGGTTTGCTAACGATTACCAAATACTAATTACTGGATTTTGCATCGGAACAATCTTTGACTTAATGCAACAGGCATTAAGAGCTGTCGAACAGTGGTGTCGACAAGTTAAACTATCAGTTAACCCAAGCAAAACTTCAATGGTTCTTTTCACGAAGAAGCGAACAACAACCGGGGTTCGTCCCTTGCAGTTCTTTGATTCTGAGCTACTGTGTGCAGATCAAGTCAAATACGTTGGAGTCATATTGGATTCCAAACTGAATTGGTCTGCTCACACTATGTTCAGAGTCAAAAAAGCGTGCATGGCTTTCGGGTAGTGCAGACGAACTTTTGGAAAGACTTGGGGTCTCAAACCTAAATACATCTATTGGATTTACACGACAATTGTACGTCCAACACTGTCATACGGATGCTTTGTGTGGTGGCAGAGGGGAGAGGTGGTGACAGTCCAGTCAAAGCTAAACCATCTGCAAAGAATGGCGCTCATGGCGTTGACTGGTGCTTTCACCACGACTCCGACTGCTGCTCTTGAGGCACTTCTAAATATCAAACCATTAAACATACACCTCAAACAAGAAGCACTTGAATAGTTGTATTTTCCACAGTTATCCACTAGTTAAATGATCTTGTAAATTATAGCTGTTATACTGAGCCTTATGCGGTATCACATTAAATCTGTTTGTACTTAGACATGCATGGCTTAACCTTTGAGACAAGCGTATATTACTGGTAGGATCAACCAGAATAAAAACGCGCCACCGTTCTGGATGTGTTCTCCTTATCCTCAGAGCAGTTGAAGGAATAATTCTTCACAGTTACCTTTTCCAACACAGTTTTATTATAATCCTGAAATACTACCGTACCAGCGCCCAAATCACTTTCGCTTCAGCGTAATCTTCGCTCAGAATAATTTCGTTTTAAAACCCTGATTGGCTGAGTACCGACTAACTTAATAATTACTGACTGACCGACACGCGCACGCCTGCTATCCGTGCGAACACTAACTGACTTATACGACTGACTTCGTGCATCTCTGAGAGAAATGCACGAAGTTTTTTGAAAGCATTTCTAAAGCTCTCTCTAGAACTGTCGGTCGCTGGCCGATTCAATTAAAAACAATGGACTGCTTCATAAGGTGATGCCATGCCCCTGCTACAGTAGGGTCGCGGCGTAAGCAAACAATTTTGTTGTTATTAAACATTGCCTCCGCGTATACAAGGCGCAGCGTTAATGAAACTTACTTAGCTTAAGGCTAATTCTTTATGATGCAACTTAACTCATGGAATCGAGCATCCAAGAGATTGTCAAATGATGATTGAATATTACCGGGATTGAAACCGGAGGAAATTAGGGACTCTGCATGCCCCCTTACTTATTGAGCTTGATGTTGCCTCGGAGAGACGCATCATCAAGACGATTGCGCGGGTTACCTTTAAATGAGGTAAAAAGTCTTTTGTACCTTAATTCGTAAGATTGCAATTACAAAAATCATTTTTGTTATTACTTTTGTCAAAACCAGATATTTACAATTTTCTATCATTATTTGTCATTTTCTTAACATCCTAACTTTACGGTGGTCCCAGTGTGCACCTCTTCCTGCTTCCAAATGTTACATCCACTTTCGGCTCCTCGACTCGGTTGCGTAGTGGTTCTCGGAATTCAGATTTTGGGCCCCTTGTGCGGCAGGATATTTCCAATTGGTTGAGAAGTGACACCCTTCTTTGTCCACAGATTGTTGTCCTCTTGGGCCATGGTTGCTTGCTTATACATATTGTTTCGATTCTATCTTCTCCGTTCACGTTGTTGATTTTTGTTATCTCATGTTACTCATTTCCTCGATTCTGGTTGGAATTCATTTGTTGTACCAACCCTCGATCGATTACATTGATATCGACGTCCTTTACTTATTTGTCGACATTGGTTTCTCCCTCAACGTTTGGCTTATCCGGGAGATTTGTCTGCTTGCTTGCTACCTTCAGGCCATATTGATTGTGGGCTACTGAGGCGCTATTTTTCAATCACACAGACCGGGTTTGACTGTTCCGGCTGTGGCTTTAATCTTTGGTTTAGGCTGATCCACGCTTAGCCTTCGTTGTCAATACTCCACTCTCAGCTTCATTGAATTTCTCGTTAATAATGGGCTGTCCTGCTTGTTTCGTATTTTGACCATTCTTCCACCTCCGAGATCCCCTCCATCTTCTTCCCGTCACCACCTGCAACCGTCCTTTCCTAATCCATCCTTGTCGAACGCGTTGGGTAGTGCTCGTGACTACCATCTCCATGGGGCACACACTACTCTGGACTTCTACTTCCACTTCATGCAAAATCTCCTATGTTTAATAATTTTTTTTTCATTATATGTTATTTGCTTCTTTGTTCTACGTTTTGATGAGTTGATGTGTTAGCAGAGTGTATTTGTGTGAGAAAACCGGGTAGGGGATCTTCACCACACTTCCGAACCTGTAAAAGGGTTTTTCTTTCATAAATCATAAATAATACCGTAACTCAGAATCAGTTCAAAAAATATGCCTTTCGCATTCTTTATTTGACCATTCTTTAGTATCGGTATGATCGACTCAAAGTACCTTCGAGTTTAGAGATACATTCATTGGATCAGATCGCCTATGTCTATATTATGCTCCCTAGTTCAACAGCGATGGATACTCATCACTTTACTACCTTCCCTACTCAGAGCGTCGGCATCGTCCCTACTAATGGCAAAAGCTCTCTCTCTCTCTCTCTCTCTCTCTCTCTCTCTCTCTCTCTCTCTCTCTCTCTCTCTCTCTCAACATTGCTCTCTTTTGGTATCCCGAGTGTACAGGTGTACAGAATAAACATAGTAATGATGAATTGATATTACATACAGAAAATTCTTTTTTCCAACACTTCCTCTCAATTTATCATTCCTAAACTGCTAACTAATTTGCAAAATCGAGTTTTATGTAATGGTTTAGTAAACAAATCTGCAATCTGTTCTTCACTTTTAATATATTCCAGCATCATTTTCTTCTCTTTAATCAGGTTTCTCATATACATATATTTAATATCGATGTGTTTGCTTCGTTGATGCTCTCTTGGCTCTCCTGCTATTCTAATACAGGGTTTGTTATCCTCGTATATAGTGAACGGGACAAATTGTATCCCAACTTCACGCAATATACCCGACATCCATACACCTTCTTTAGAAGCATAGCAAAGCGAAACCAACTCAGCCTCTGTAGAAGAAAGCATCACGAGCTGTTGCCTCTTGCTGCTCCATGACACGATGTTTCCGTACACCGTAAAAGCATATCCCGAATTAGACCGATGTTCCTCAACGTCATTTGCGAAGTCAGCATCCGCATAACCCTTAAGTGGCACGTCGTCTTTATCTTGATGATATAGCAAACGAAAAGATATCGTCCCCTTAAGGTATCGAAGAATCCTCTTCAACCCAATCCAGTGTTCCTCACTTGGACAGCTCTGAAATTGACTCAAAATATTTACAGCAATGGTTATATCAGGTCTAGACATCAGGGATAAATATTGCAAACAACCCAGAAGTTCCTTATATGGTTCATTAGTTAAGTTTCCTGACTTCACCCATTTACAATTTGCATCCATAGGAGTGGCAACTGATTTACAATCGGCCATTCCAAATCTGTTCAATATTTTCGCAATATAAGTCGACTGAAATAATTCTAATGATCCCTTTTCAATATTTCGCGTACATTCTAGCCCTAGGAAAGTTTGTAACTGTCCCAGATCCTTCATTTTAAATATTTTAGAAAGATTGTTTTTAATGCAATTGACATTTTCGGTATTACTTCCAAAAATAAGAATATCGTCAAATTATAATAGAATGAATAACCTTTTTTCAAAACAAGCATACAGGCAAGTATCACTGTTAAGCTGTTTGAAACCAAATTTAGAGATAATTTCAGTGCAATGAGGATTCCAACTTCTACCCGCTTGTTTTAAACCATACAAACTCTTATTTAGTTTACATATTTTTGGGTTTTCATTCTTGGCTCGAGGTAAATTCATAAATATTTCTTCTTCCAAATTCCCATATAGGAAGGCAGTTTTTACGTCCATTTGATGAATTAACCAGTTTTTCTTCACGGCAATTGCCAGCATAGTCCTAACCGTAGTCATTTTCGCAGCTGGCGCAAAAGTTTCCGAATAATCTAACCCTGGCCTTTGTGAGCAACCTTTAGCAACAAGTCGAGCTTTGTACCGTGGTAAACCATCTTCATTTTTGATGCTGAACACCCACATGGAATTGATAGCTTTTCTTCCCTTAGGAAGCCCACTAACCAATGTCCACGTGTTGTTATCATCCAAAGCCATAAGCTCTTCATTCTGTTACTGGCTGGCATATGGCCAGCCTTTGAAAAGCCCCTAGTCCCTGGTCAAGCCACGGGGACCGTCTGGGGTGGACTCTCACGGTCTCTTCTCTGGCTAGCTCGATCGTGAAAGCACGAAGACTTTCAGGGTCGGCTCCGGGTCTACTTTGGGATCAAGAGTTCGGATAGTAGTGATTGAAAGGCTATTCCTCACTTTAATCTTATGTATTACTCACAATTGGTGTGTGTGTGTGTATCGGGATGCACTCGTCTGCACGTGGTCGGCCGACCTGCTGCTGCTGCTACTGGTGGGTATTGGCTGAATGTGCGCTGTACTGCTCGTTGCTGCTGTGGGTGACTGCTTTTGCGTTGATAACTTCGGAGGGTCTCCCGCTCTTGACTGCATACAACTCCGAAAGCGGGAAAAGGGCCGCGAGTGCGGTTATACGGTGATCCAATTAGCGAGTAGGGATCGACTCTTGGTCCTTCTGGGAGATATTGTGTTGCCGCGGGTTTACTCCAAAGGCGTAGCTTGGAAAGGGCTCTAGCCCGTCGCAGCTCCGAACTTGAATGCGTGCGACCTCGAAAGCTGGAGAGCGTCCGCGGGTGCGGTTATGTTTAATTAGTCGGTCAAAGCCCGACGCTTTGCTTTCCGTAGTCCGGAATCAGTCGGAAATTTAATGGGTCCTACCGTGGTTTTGGAGAAGCTTGGGGTTAGGTCACAATATTTCTCACTTGTTGTAGTTAAATTTTTATCTTCATTTACCTGACTGCTATGGTTGAAGCACGTCCAATATACTTCGGCTTGAACTACCGGCTATTTAATTTTTACTTTTAAAATCAAACTTGCTAATATCGATTCTTTTATTAGCGACCGTTCACGTTGGTTGTCTAGATGATAAGACCTTGGCTTTAATAATTTACCCAGCTTCTCCCCACGGATGTTCTCTAGAATGTTTTTAGGTGCATAGTGCAGCAATTTTCGTGCAGTGCATTTGTGGTGTGTATAATGTCTGTTTTAGTACAATTATTTGAACTGCTCGTTATACATATTACTACGGAGTTTTTAATTTTAGTTTATTTTATCCCAAATTTTAATTATTTCTAGTTCTCTGAAAATTTTTAACCTATTAGACTATAATCGATTTTACAATTAACAACAATATAATATTATAGATGATATCAATAATAATTACCTAATAAACGCATGCCCAACCTAACACGTATATACATGAAATTCACCATGAACGCTAGTATGACTGATTTTTTTTGATTTTTGCTTCTCCTATAAGGGCTTCATAGGGTGTACGATTCGAAACGGTAACACTACCTCACACTCCCCCGTAATAAATTAATTACGATTAGTAATTAATTTATTGGTAAAACTTTGTTGTAGTAAACGATGGCCCAGGGTTGAGTTTTGCCTTTATGCAATACTCGACTTTTAAAAGAGTTAGTATTTTAGCGCAAAGTTAACTAAATAAACATTTTTGACATGCTTTAGCCAAAAGTTATTTACTGGCGCCTTTACCCTTTTACATCTATTAATTGACCTTGACTACCTTCCAATAATCTCAACTGATTAATTGAGAGGAAGGGATCGATCACTCTCTTTAGAACTTGCGGCGACTTATCTCTGATAACGATCTCATTTCAATTGCTTGCTGCCACCGTTGTAGGTCGAAACAAAGACTAGAACTGCGATATATAAAAGATGGATGGCGTAATTTTGTTGTGAAAATTAATTAGAATTGAAGATTTTGTGATATGAAGTTAATGGGATTATAGTGTCGCTTCCTGATAGCATAATGAAGAGGAACCGGTTAAAAATCTTCTATGCAGCATATGAAATACGTTTGTCAGTTTTGTTCTCATCCTTTGGTGTTATTCTATATGTGCTAATTATGCTTTCAGATAGCAAGCGTCAATAATCGGAGATGAATACTGTTCTATTTGATCATTACGCTGTGATCAGCAATTGATAATTTTATCAGAATCGCGGGCTCTCTCTTATTTGGCTCGATAAACGAATCGGTCGTGTCACAAAATATACCCGACGAAGAGAAAAACAACAAAAAATTGGTTCTACAAGCTTGAACAATTTTCGCCAATGAAGACGATTACAAAATTGAACTAGTAGCGCTCCGGGAAGAAATTATTAATCAATATTCCCCGGTTTGAGATCAGCCGAAGAAAATATTACCACGTATTTCTCGCTCTCATCGGTCAATTCATAAGAACTTGTCCCCCGCCTCGCCGTGATCGTACATGGGACGTATGCCGGGCCCAACTTTGCGTTGTATGAGTCGCCTGCAGAAGATTGACTGAAATTTCGCTTGTACACTCTTTGTCCCACATAATAGACCGGGGCAGTTTTGCGAGATCGAAGGCTATAAGTCCGGCTGCTCTTCTCGTATGCCTTCTCGAGATTTTTCATAACGATATTGTATATAGTGCTATCAATGTGTGATTTCTTTTCTGTTCTTTCTTTTTCAACATTGTCCATTTGAAAAAAAGATCAAGAAGAACCAGCAGATGTGTGTTCCCAGTTTTACTTCGTGGCAATGATTGGATGAAATCTATAGAAAGAATTTGGAATGGTTTCGTTATTATTCGTGGTTGCCCCATAGCGGGGTGCTGAGAGACGTTTGATGGTTTGAACTCTTTACAGGCTTGACATTTCTGCACGTATTTCTTAATGACCGTCGCCATGTTCGGCCAGCAATAGCGCTGCCGCACTTTGTCTAACATTTTTTCATAACCCATGTGAAAAGCCTGATCATGTTCCTTTTGGAGAATCTCACTACGGAGATCCTCAGGAACGCAGAGCTTCCACTCGTACCGATAATCAAGAACATCAGTTTTTGACGGTACAAACTTAAACAGTTTCCCATTTTCAATTTTGAAATCTAAATTGGTCTCTGGGGATATTTTCACCCTATGCATTAGTCCGGTGTACCAATCATCAGTCAACTCCCCAATAGCAATCGATTCAACTGCTCGAGATAGAGCATCGGGTATAATGTTGTCCTTCCCGCGTCTATGCTTTATCTCTATGTCGTAGCCCTGGAGCTCAATGCTCCATCTACTTAAGCGAGATGAGGTTCTCCACTTGCCCTTCATTATATGGGTGAATGCCGAAGCATCGGTTATCACGACGAAATGGGTGCCTTCTATGTATGGGCGAAACTTCTCTATTGCCGAAAGTACTGCCAAGCCTTCCTTTTCGGACGCAGCATAAGCTTGCTGAGCCGGTGATAGTTTTTGCGAGAAATACGCAACAATTTTCTCTCCGTCTGCGTGCTGTTGTGTTAAAACTGCCGCTATCGCTTGCGTCAGTTTGTATCTGGAAAGGCAGCTCAAAATTGGGATTGCATAGCACTGGAGCAGCAATCAAACTCTCTTTGATTTTAATAAAAGCTTCTTCAGCTTCTTCGCTCCACATGATAGACTTTGGCTTTTTTCCGAAGTAGATTCGTAAGAGGTGCGCTGGTTTCGCTAAAGAAGGCAATAAAACGCCTATAATAATTTGCCATCCCCAAAAATCGACGCAAAGCACGAATTGAGGAAGGCCGCTCATAATTTATTATGGGTTCTATTCTCTCGGGATTAGGTCGAAGACCTTCGCGAGAGAGTATATACCCTAGGTAAGGAAGTTCAGTGACACAAAATTTCGATTTATCGATATTAATCGATAAATTGGCAGCTTTCAATCGCTTCGCCACTTCTCGCAAACTACGAAGGTGAGCCTCGAATGTGTCGCTTACCACGACTATATCGTCGAGGTACACGAACACATTCGGCTGAAGTTCACCATGTCCCAGTACCTCATCCATCAGACGAGCTAAACTGGCTGGGCTGTTAACAAGTCCGAAAGGTAACCTGGTGAATTGAAATAGCCCTCTTCCCAACACTGAAAAGGCCGTATACCTACGCGACTCCGGTTTAAGAGGTATCTGCAAGAAAGCTTTAGTTAAATCTATCGTTGTCAGATACCTGTTTGCACCTAAGCGGCTGAGGATACGGTCTTGGTGTGGGAGAGGGTAGGCATCCCTTCGCGTTCGATCATTGAGACGGCGCGCATCTAAACATAGACGCACCTCCCCGGTAGGTTTGACCACTGGGACTGTGCTCAACGACCAGTCACTGTTACTTCTTTCGATTACATCCTGAGATAAAAGTTTGTCAATTTCTTTGTTGACTTTTTTCTGAATTTCTGGGGACGTGGGATACGGGTTGATTCGAATAGGAGGGGCGGTCGCATACTCCTCTTTGAGTTCGATTTTATGAGAAATCAGTGGTGTGACATCTAATCTCTCACCATCCACTGCTATTTTAAACATGGCTTTTACCACTTCCAGTTCTGCTTTTTGCTCTGCGCTTAGCCCATCGCTACCATCCTCCCTCCCAACTTCTACTTCATCAAACTTGATTTCGCTCCCATCAATCATACGGTCTTCTGTATCAACAGTCGGTTTTATATGAAAAGCCTTCCAGAAGTCTCCGTAGCCTAGAATAAGCCTACGGTGAAGTTCTGGTGCTACTAATGTTGGCACAATTTTAGTTCGGTTGTTGAATGTAACAGGAAGATTTACATAACCTTTCACCGGGACAATGCTACCATCAGCCGTTTTTACCGTAGCTAACGTACTGAAAAGTTTTAATTTTGTTGCTTTTAAAAGCTTTTCTGCACCAATACCCAGAACCGATCGCTGAGCTCCACTATCTAAAAGCCCGATCAATTCAGTGCCCATAATAGACACCCTCGCAAAAGGTCTATTGTTCCCCTGAACGTCAACGAAACATTCTTCTACTTCTGGTTTAGTGCTGTAATCACTCGCGGAAACGGGTAGGAAACCGTGAGTCAATAAATTGGATTCGGTCTGATTAATATTGGAAGGATAGGAAAGAGTCGCTTCAGCTTCCTTCCCTAAACTGAACTCTCGGCGTTTTTTTGACAGAACGGACACGTACTAGTGAAAACGTCTGCAAACCCACAAAGTCGACAGAACTTTTGCTTTTCGACTGGACATTCCACGTAATGGTGCCCAAGTTTTCGACAGTTATAACAGGTGCCAATGGGTGGGCGAACATACTGTTGAACCAATGTGCTTAACGTGCTTTTGCACGACCCTTCCATAGCTTCCTCTTTACCTTCATCCTTTTTCCTTTCAATTTTACTAGACGGTTCCTTCCCATCTCGTCTTTCCTGCTCTACCTTTCCTTGTTCCCCCTTAGCTTTACCGAGGTCTCTTTTGGTATTAGTAAATACTCGTGTATTATTTCCACTATTACCCGAACCGTTCTTCGGTTTAGGCTGACCCGAAACTTCTACTTCGCTGACCTGGTTGTAGCGGTGTTGATTCGAGCTTTCCGAAGTTCTTTGGTAAAGATTTGCGTTATTCTCGTCTACAATCCTACCATATTTTCTAAGTTTACTCAGAGATTTGATATTCGCTCCCGTGAGAGCATTTTTATAATCGTGGCGCATGTTCCGCCAGATTACATTGAACTTTCGCTTATCCGAAATCGATTTTGTCATAGATTGAAAAATCTTTTGCATCTCGTGGAAGTAGTCCGCAAACTTTTCCCCTCTAGCCTGACGACGATTAGTTGCCTGGACTTCGAGTTGGAAATCTAAGTCTGGAGGAAGAAACTCACGTTTCAATTCCTTCTTCAATTGTGACCAATTCCTAAAGTCTCTATTTTCCATACCCTCAATGTACCAGTCTTTGGCACGTCCGGTAAATAAGTGAATAGCAGACCGGAAAAGTTCATGATCAGTCACATTTTCAGACGTACACCTCATTTTAACTTCTTTCAAAAATTCTGCTAGCTTTCGCCCACAATCTTTTCCATCATATTTCAGTCTCCATTCAAATATAGGTATTCTCTTCATAGGTTCCCTCTTAGTCCTACTATACTTCTTGTTCTTTTTCCGATGTTTTCTTCTCAGTCGTTCCTCAGCTGAGTCTGATGAGCTTTCAGAGCTTGAGCATGAGAACTGGGAAGAAGTCATCGTTTCGGTTGATGAACCCTCATCTGATGAATTCGAACTAAACTTTACAATCTTTCTCGTTTTCTGTTCGAATTTGTTCACTTTCTTCTGGTTAGCACCACCACTTTCCGATGACGAGCTTTCAAAAGCTTCAATCGGTTTTTTCTTCCTCTTTTTCTCTCCTCGACTTCTAACTTTCGACAAATTAACTTTTTCAGATTCCGAAGCATCAGTGTTAGATGTTGGGCCTGTTTCAATCATTGTCCTATCCCTTTCGAGACCAGAATATTCTAAAGCAAACGCCTGGTTGTTCTGTTCACTTGTAGTGGGAACGGTTGGTACCTCACCCGTTTCCCCCCCCCCCCCCCCGGGAGTCTCAGAATTCAATTTCGCGTTTAATTCCAACAACAGTCGTTTCAATTTCTCTTTTCTCTCAATATTTAGCTCTAATTCTCTTTTCCTCTCTTTTTCGATTTCCAGTTCTTGCTCTCGTCTTATTTTCTCTTCCGCAGACGTGCGTAAAACAAAATCTTTAAACGCTTTGATAAGGTGTCCCGCATTATCAATTTTGCCCTCCTCAAATTCAGTTAATTTATCCAAAATTTTCATCAGCTCTTTTCATTGAAGATTCTAGTTCATTTCTTCTATATTCAATTGATTTGGGCTTTGCCCCCCCTACGGCTCCACCACTCGTCAAACCTTCATCGTCTAGCGCGGCTACTGTCTCATTTAGAATTTCTATCTCACTTCTGACTTCCTCTAAAGCTTGAGAAATATTTGGGTTAACTGGCTCCACTAGAGCACTGCCCTCTGCGAGAGCGGATGGCAGTGGGAAATGTTTCTCGAATATTTTATCAATTTGCTTTTCAATCAATCTGACCTGTGATTTGTATTTGCGCGCGTCCATAGCCATTGACAAATGAAGTACTCTAACCTGGTAATGAATCATTCTCGTTTTTAGCTTTTCAATTTGCCTCGCATCAACTTTCGGGTGATCTAACAGCCCACCGATGACCGTGAGTCTTGAATTCATCATAGCGATCTCTTCGGCGGCTGATCTCCACGTTCTTGCAAAAGCGGTGAATACCAATCCCATTTCTCTTTCCTCTTTCATCCTGTCTTTTAATTTCCTACGCTTAACACTTTCATGATCCGTTTCGCGGAATATAATATTGCGGATCAGAAGTTCATGCTCTACCTCTTCGTTCGTGAGATGGTTCACGTCCATGTTCTTGTACAAGGTTTGTAAACTCATCATTATATTATTATTTATGTATATTTGCAAAATAAAGAATAATTTAACAAAAGATCACTGAATCCAAATTTTTTTTAATTCGCAGTCCCAATTAGAAAATTGTTTACTGGAACTCTGTGTAGTCAAGACCCATTAATCGATAACTTTAAATCCAAATAATATTTATCTCCCGAGCAATTATTTAGCTAACTTTCACTTAAATTCTAGCTCTAATAAGTGTTCGCGCACTAGTAAGCAAACGAATAGCACAAGTTTAGTTACTGGGGAAAGTTTGTTTCGTGACACCGTTTTTCAGCTTAACCCTTTTGCGTTCAGTCAGAGATTTTGGAAAATATTACTATTTTACTAATTCCTCCTACACTCCGTGTGTTCAAAAACTACCTTTTTGAACCCTTGATCGTTTTTCGACTATTTAGTTGGGCGCCAATTGTTACTGGCTGGCATATGGCCAGCCTTTGAAAAGCCCCTAGTCCCTGGTCAAGCCACGGGAACCGTCTGGGGTGGACTCTCACGGTCTCTTCTCTGGCTAGCTCGATCGTGAAAGCACGAAGACTTTCAGGGTCGGCTCCGGGTCTACTTTGGGATCAAGAGTTCGGATAGTAGTGATTGAAAGGCTATTCCTCACTTTAATCTTATGTATTACTCACAATTGGTGTGTGTGTGGGTGTGTGTATCGGGATGCACTCGTCTGCACGTGGTCGGCCGACCTGCTGCTGCTGCTACTGGTGGGTATTGGCTGAATGTGCGCTGTACTGCTCGTTGCTGCTGTGGGTGACTGCTTTTGCGTTGATAACTTCGGAGGGTCTCCCGCCCTTGACTGCATACGACTCCGAAAGCGGGAAAAGGGCCGCGAGTGCGGTTATACGGTGATCCAATTAGCGAGTAGGGATCGACTCTTGGTCCTTCTGGGAGATATTGTATTGCCGCGGGTTTACTCCAAAGGCGTAGCTTGGAAAGGGCTCTAACCCGTTGCAGCTCCGAACTTGAATGCGTGCGACCTCGAAAGCTGGAGAGCGTCCGCGGGTGCGGTTATGTTTAATTAGTCGGTCAAAGCCCGACGCTTTGTTTTCCGTAGTCCGGAATCAGTCGGAAATTTAATGGGTCCTAGCGTGGTTTTGGAGAAGCTTGGGGTTAGGTCACAATATTTCTCACTTGTTGTAGTTAAATTTTTATCTTCATTTACCTGACTGCTATGGTTGAAGCACGTCCAATATACTTCGGCTTGAACTACCGGCTATTTAATTTTTACTTTTAAAACCAAACTTGCTAATATCGATTCTTTTATTAGCGACCGTTCACGTTGGTTGTCTAGATGATAAGACCTTGGCTTTAATAATTTACCCAGCTTCTCCCCACGGATGTTCTCTAGAATGTTTTTAGGTGCATAGTGCAGCAATTTTCGTGCAGTGCATTTGTGGTGTGTATAATGTCTGTTTTAGTACAATTATTTGAACTGCTCGTTATAAATATTACTACGGAGTTTTTAATTTTAGTTTATTTTTTCCCTAATTTTAATTATTTCTAGTTCTCTGACAATTTTTAACCTATTAGACTATAATCGATTTTACAATTAACAACAATATAATATTATAGATGATATCAATAATAATTAACTAATAAACGCATGCCCAACCTAACACGTATATACATGAAATTCACCATGAACGCTAGTATGACTGCTTTTTTGATTTTTGCTTCTCCTATAAGGGCTTCATAGGGTGTACGATTCGAAACGGCAACAATTCATTGCTTGTTCCCATTTGTGCCAATCGTCACGTTGCATTAATTCATCAATTCGTTGTGGTACCTCTTCAGAATTATGAGACATAACAAAACTAGTTTCAAAATTATTCAGCCATGCTGGGGTTCTCGTGTTTCTTTGACTTCGACGTCTCTCATCAATAGCTATATCTTCGAGGTCATTTGAAACATCCTCGGTGTCCACAAATTCTTCTTCACTATCAGAAGCATCAGCTGATTCAATCTGAGGGTCTATTGATTCTTGTTCATTTTCTATTTCGCATTCTGTTAAAAATTCTTTCTCGTGGAATTCAACTTGCTTGCATTCCCCGTCAAAAAAATTTCGGAAAAAGAAATTATTCTCATCGAATTTTACGTCTCTTGAAATTATTATTTTCCCTTCGTCTTCGTCCCATAGTCTATAACCATTTGGTGAGTACCCAACCATAGTAAGAACTTTACTTCGTTTGTCTAATTTCGTCCGATGTTCTTTATTAACGTGTGCATAAGCCAAACAACAACCAAATACTTTGAGCTTACTTACATCGGGCTTAGTTCCGAACCACATTTCATATACGGTGCTTTCAAAACCTTTAACGCACTTGTTGGACTACGATTTAGTGTATAGCATGAAGCATATAATGCTTCCCCTCACAAACTCTTTGGTGCATTACTTTCATGTAAAATGGTTCTTACTTTTTCCATTAGGCTGCGGTTCATTCTCTCGCTTACCCCATTTTGTTGCGGTGTATACGGAGCGGTAGGTATCATTTGTATTCCTCTTCCTCGACAGAAGGCCAAAAATTCTTTACCATAATACTCGCCTCCGTTATCAGACCTTATTTTCGAAATGCGAAGCGAGAAATGAGCATTAGCAATAGCCTCAAATTCTTGAAATTTTCAAGCACTTCACTCTTATGTCTCAACAAGTAGACCATGACAAAATGGGTGAAATCATCTGTGAAAGTAACAAAATACCTGTAACCATCATGTGTCGTATCAGGTAATTTACCACAAACATCGGAATGAACTAGTTCTAATGGACTTGATGATCGTATTCTTGCATCAACATTAAATTTTTCTCGCGTTTGTTTCCCAAAAATGCATGAATCACATCCAAACGAGCTCACAATCATGGAAGGTAGTACTAGATTCAACCTCTCAACCATATTGTCTCTCGCCAGTTTGGATAAACTTTGCATTCCCAAGTGTCCAAAACGAGCATGCCATAGTTCAGTTTCATTCAATACTTTACCTGCAAATGCTTTACCAATATTTTAATCTAAGAACAGTTCCAAAATATAAAGACCATTTACCTTTTTACCTGTGACAATAACATGACCTGTCTCATCAAGTATTTCCACCATGTCATTCCTGAAAACAACTGATTTACCACTAGTTTCAATACGAGAAACTGATAGAAGATTTGAGCTTAATTCCGGAATGAAAAGCACGTCGCACAGAGGAGTAATTGGGGTCGAATCCTGGCCAAAATTATTTGCTGCTGCAATTGTTGTTATTATGCCTTAATATGAACTAAAAATCGACAATTACTAGTTTTTGGAACAATTTGGCATCTGCCCACCTACCAGTGCAGAGGCCAATTTTCTATATCCTTTCAAATACTAATAATTTCTAGGTGATCTTTGTGAATACATTTGTTTTTCCAGTTACAAAAACATTTGATCAGTGGGAAAGGGAGAAGAAAAGTGACGCCTGTGCATATTTTCATGGAGATACATTTTGGCAAACATAATATTTGGCCCTACAGCATTTCGGTGTACCTCAAATTAGTCAAAATTTCAATATTTTCAAATCGCTTGGGATTGGTGGATCGGACAAGATCGGAAGAGTTCGAATATTTTTTGTATAGCTGAAATCTTGTTTTGTAATACTGCTTCAACAACTTCGCCGGATCTAGCCGTATAATGTAACTTTTTAAACATTCAAATTTGGAATAAAATGTTTAAAAAAGGTATTTTTTAAAGTTGGTGCGATACACAGCAAGTTTGTTTTAAGCTGAAGTTAAACAAACGGTTGTGTTGAACTACGTTTGTAATAATATTATCTTATTTAATACAGTCATCATCACTAGAAAGCGATTTTGCTGAATATATAACGAAAACGATTAAAATATCCCTTAAAATATCACCATTTGGCATACATGCAAAAATTCTTTGACAATTTTTGATATACTCCTAATTTTGCCACGTTATACAGTAGGTTCTTAAGTATGTAAAATAATATAACGAAACAAAAAAATCGAAAAAAAAAAATTTTGGTTTTTGGCCAAGAATTTGTTCTAGTTACTCCTCTGTGCGTCGTAGATGTTAATCTTGCGCATTTTATTCGTTCTCAGACAACAGTTCCCTTGTCTCTTACCAATGATACTGGTACCAGCTTTAGCGGTATCGATTTTTAGCTCTTGGCAGTCCCACATCTCGTTGAACGCTCTTATGTCTTTAAACATATGTTGAGTAGCGCCGGAATCCATCACCATAGGAATGAACGTCGTCGATTGAACCGGAAGTTTTCTTGTGTCGATCCTGAAAACTCGAGAGTCCTGCACTAAATCGTCGGTCAGCCTTTTCAATGGCACTCGCACCATGAAACTACCATTCTGACTAGGGTTCGCAGTACCGACCCTTTTTAGCGAGAACCGGTACTACGGTACTGAAGCCTTCAGTACCGGTAAAGTACCGATACTTATTTCACAGAAGATATTTTTCATATAGGGCACCTTCTTTTATTTCGAAATCTAGGCCACTTTGAAATCAATAACTGCTAAGTGGTGTGACTTTCGTCGATTTGAACAGATGGTCAATGTATGAAACCCTATTAACAACAGTAAATCAAAGCGAGAATGGCAGTAAATCCGAGCGGGTTAATCGCATTTCCTCTCTTGCTTTTCTGAAAATTGGTTCCGACCTTTATGTCGTTTGTCCACTATTCTCTAATGCATACCAAGGCGCCTTGCTTTCCTGTAAACTATGGAGTTTTGCTGAATTTTCCGATCACCAATAATTACAAATCGCCCCATTTGAAGCAGTTCACCAAGTCTAAACGCTGTTCGCTCTTTTATAGATAAAGGTTTAAGAGCAAACCAAATACAGACATGACTTAGACCATACTCTTATTACGCGCCACCCAGTGAATAATTGAACCCAATCGGAATTTCGCTAATAAAACTTTAACTTCTAGAATTATTATGATGATGGCCCCACCTCATTCCCACACAAAGGTGTTATCTCAACGATTTATCTAGAAGGCAAATTAATATAATTAAACGTTTCAGACCGATATTTTGAAACAGATCCCCTGCAGAGTTAACATATTTGTCATGAAAAATTGTATAGTACCGAAAATACCGGTACCGGTAATATTTGTTTTTTTTTTTTCATAATAATTTTTTTTCATAATAAATTTTTTTTCTTTAATTTTTTTCCAAAAATGTTTTGTGTCGACAACATTTGTCGAAGCGAGGTAAGTATTTTTGCGGGAATACTTGGTTATCTTCCTTCCTGTCTATTGTGGTTTCGTGTATGTTGCTTTGACATCTCCCCCTATCCAATTGAGGTTGACCCGGGAGGGTTTCTACAAATAAAGACTTAAATTCCCGAAAAGATACATGGTATTGCTAACCATGCGGTTATGAAGGAAAAGTACTCTGAAATCTTACTTACCAGTATCAACTACATCCATCCTAGAGAGTACCTGAAAATTACAATTGCCAAGGTGGACTGATGCGCAACTTGTGAAACCAAATCGAAATTCTCCTAATAATATTTAGAAAGATAGGAAAAAAAATAACGCACATTGGCAGATTTGCGACTCTTGTGAAATTTAAAATGCAATTCTTCTGCAGTGTCTGTCTCTACTGCAACTTGTTGATAACTTTCTTGTTTTGGCCTGTTTGCCCTTTTCATAAAATATTTCCCATCTGGGCGTTTTCTCGCCATTTGTTTAACTGCATTTTTTTATATTTATATTTTAACCAGTACTTGGACGGATTCATGTCACGCCTCTTTGGTAAAATGTAATCTTCTGAGCGTGTTCGCTACACGTCTCTTTATAAATTGTTTAATAAAACTCTTCTGATCCCACGTCTATAATTTTCCTTTTCTGACGTTTTCATCATATATGTTATAGTGTCCATTAACACTTTTCTTTAATTATGAAACTTTTTCCCTTGTTTTCATTGCTACGATCTCCTAATGATTATTCCCTTCGTATTTTCTCGTATTCCTGTTCTTCGCCCCTTTTGCCCTTACTTGGTTAGTCCTTGTTTGTCAACTTTTTCGTCCTATCTGAAATTTTAGCACTCGCTCATACCTCATTCGTTTATCATGCATACCGGCGTCGGTTTCCTTGTGTATCATTCACCCATGTCATTCTAGGGGTCCGACCCCCTTGCTCATTCATTCATGTGTTCCCATTTCGATGCTTCGGTCTTGTCAATTCCAGAGTTTCTAATCGTAGTATAGCTTACGCGATCTGATTTAGAAACTACGCGAGACCCCCTTTGATTTCGGCTCTAGTTCTGGTCCGTTGGCTCTGGCTTTTATTTTGGCTCTGGTTCACTGACTCAGGCCTTCTTATATTCTCCTTTTTGTAACATTGTGATCGGCTCAGGTCCTTTGACTCTGGCCCTTCCGTTTTTTCCTTAGTTTGGTTCAGGCTTCTCTGATTCTGACCATCTCTTGTATTCGATTTTATTATCACTGTTTTGCAACCTTCCTTCTGATTGCACTTTTTCCCATGTATTCAATTTTATACTTGTATTTGATTTTTTTTAATTTTTTTTTTATTATATCCCATATTTTGTACTACAGTCTTCTTGACTTGTTAATAAAAAAATTCCCATTTCCTGGCTTTATATCTTCTGCCATTTTAAATTGCTTTTTTCGACAGACACTGCTTATTTTATTTTAAACTTCTCATTTTTTCTGAATTAACCTTCTTTTTTTTCTTGAATAAGACATCGTGTCTCCGTATTATATGTTACTCTTCCTTCTGTATTCCGTTCTTTATTTTTTTTTCTTTCGTTTCGTTGTTCGTATACATGATTATTCTTGGTTCCTATTTTAGTATAGCGTATTATAGCGAATTTTTCGTCATGTATTCCATAACTCAATTATTATTTTTGAATGCTGACTAGTATATACATATTGATTTAATAGCTATTTGTCTCTATATTTAGAGTAGTTTAATAAGTTGAATATGTACATATGTATTTACCATTAGGTACCGTATTCTTATGTCTATGTTTCGGTTTATCGTTGATATCCTTTTTCTCTCGTCTTCTTTTTCATTGTATTGTAATATTTGAGGTGTTTCTACTCCGCGGTTTGTCGGAAGCTTGTACCTTCTTGTGTACATGTGTAAGTTTATTATTCGTTCCGAAAATTTTCGCAGTTATATCCACGTCACTACCCTGCGGCAGTCTTTTCCTTGTCTGGCAGTATCGACCGGGGTTCTAGATACTCGTGTTCCTCTTCGTGAATTTCGACTTCCCTGACTCGCGGAGTTGTTGTGCTGACGCTTCTCCTTTTATTTGTTGCTTCTCTGGTGCCGGAAGGTGTTCCCGCGTGGTGTGTCGCAGAATTACTGTTTACCGGAACCGTATTTGTACTGCTGTTTCGCCCGGTATCGCTTACTATGCATGTAGTGCTGTTTCCGCGCTCGGCTCGCACTGGAACAGGGGAAGATATCTCCAGCTTTCCGATCCTCTCCCCACCGCTTTCGGGGCTCCTCCTTAACTGGGTCATAGTAGTCATAACGGTCATTGGTATTGGTTGGTTCGTCGAACTTGTTATTGATGGATACCGTCTTCTGATCGATGGTCAGCATCGAGTTGTTGACGTATTCGTACATAGAAGTAATTACTGAAGTTTGGTGGCTTGACAGCTGCTTCAGTTTCTCCTCGTTCCCACGTAGTTTGTCCATATTTTCATCGACTCGTGTCCTATCGGCTAAGTCCATAACGCCTAACATATTCCAAATCCCCCTTGGATGTCTTTGGGGGAAGAATGACGCAGTAAAATCCTCTAACTCTTTGTTACGACGGTTCTCTGCTTTAAGCCCGTCACTTAGGGGTTTACATGAACTCCTCCCTAGTCGCTCGGTAAGGTTCCCGCAGATTAACTGATATGCTGCCGTGGCCTTATCCACGTTTATTCGCCTTATTGATATATCTCGTGTGTCTACACTCACCCTCATGCTGTAGTATCCTTGGGTGATGAGCGCATCACCGATTCTCTCTAGGATGACCTTAGACGTCCCGCTCCCTCCAGCCAGGCATAACACCAATAGTAGTACTAGCATTCTGCAAGTAACCAGTTATACATCATCAGTCATCGTTGAGTGTCGTATAGTTAGCTGGGTATGTGTACGATGACCCTTAATTGTGCTTTGCTCCCTACCTCTTAATCTGAATATTTTTTTAGTCGGTTATTGTGAACCTTTTCTAACCTGTTTCCATTTTTGACCACGGTCGTGTGCTCACTCGGGAGTTTAACGACTTCGTATGGTCCTTTCCAAAGAGGTTGCAATTTTTGTCCGGTACCTGTGGGGTTGGCTTTAACTAACACCAAATCGCTTCACATAGGTTGCCATGCGTTAGTGTTTCTATCGTACAATTCTTTCCTTTTTTGTTTCGATAGAATTAGATTTTCGCGTGCTTGAGTATGCATGTTCTTGAATGTAGATCGCTTCTCATTCACGTAATCCTCATAATATACGCCCTCATTGTCCCATTTGTAAACTGAATTAGGGATGTTGGCGCGTTTGCCATATACTAATTCAAATGGTGTGAAACCTGTTGATGAATTAGTTGTTGTATTATATTCAAACGTAAAGAAGGATAAAAGTTGATCCCAAGTTTTCGGATCGCTTCCTACGTATTGTCGCAAATAGATTTTCAGTTCTCTATTTGACCTTTCCACCAAATTTGCTTCGCGATGATAAGTACTTGTTGTAATTTTCTTTATTTTCAAAATTCTGCAGACGTTTTTCATTAGGGAGCTTACAAAATTTGTCCCATTATCTGTTACCAACTCCAAGGGAGTTCCAAATTTGCAGATATAATTCTCAACAAATGTTTGCGCGACCGTTGCGCTTTCTTGATTTTCCATCGGTGCTACAATCAAGTATCTTGTTAGATCGTCTTGCATAACTGACCGTATTTGTTACCCCAATCGGATTCTGGTAATACCACAATGTCCATATATAACTTTTCAAATGGTTCGGACGATGTGGTTGTTATTTTCATTGGAATTTTGTTGGATCGTCCAATCTTGTTCTTTTGGCACGAATCACATTGTTTGACGTAGTTCTCTACATCTCGTCGCATATTTTTCCACTCGAATAGTGGGCTTACGCGTTTCAACATTCTTTTACTGCCGACATGTCCGCCCAGCGGAGAATCATAAGAACGGTTTCTCTTTCTTCTACTGGTACATGCATTCGGTCTTTTTCTGGCGCAAAGAGGGTGAATACCTTTTAAAATTTTCCTGCTATAAATCGTAAAATGTTTGTTTCTGGTGGCGTTTGTATGTTTCTAAAGGAGATAATTTGAATATTCTTATCTTCTTTCATGTGTTCGAGACAGTTCCCGAATGCGTCAACTAATCCTTGGAAAAATACTTTTGTGTCAGCTCTTGATCGGCTTGACCCATTTAGAATCATACCCCATATTTTTCTGTTTGGGATGGCAAATATTCTACCATTTAAAAAATCTTTCAACCCATGATGGAGGTCGACCAATTCGCTCAGCTCTTTATAGGCTGACCTACTATTAACGATAACGAATGTGGCGTCTGTTTCGCTCTCGTCGATCTTGCTTTTTGAAAACTTTAATAGTTTGAAATCTATACGTCCCTGCTCTAGATCATTTTCAAAATCTTCGTGTGTGATTGTTACTTCTAGATCATCTTTTTCGTCCCATTCAAAATCGATATTTTTTAGCCCGTCCATGTGAGGGTTCCATTCGGACTGCTGTGTGTCCTTCAATAGCCCAAATCTTCCCGATGGGTCTGTAATCTGTCTCGTGGTCTTTGTTTCGATTTGCTTGTTTATTTGTTTGGCAAGTTTTTCGTCTTCTTCTTGCTGTTGTTGCAATTTCTGTTGCCGTGTGACTACAGCGACCGTGTGAGATTTTTCATCTACCTCAGCATCAGGATTAAGTCTTGATAGAAAATCTGCTACAACATTATCTTTTCCTTGTTTGTAGCGTATGTTCATTTCCAACCCTTGGAGCTTTAAACGAAGTCGTGTCAGCGTGGGTGATGTTTCCTTTAATTTCCAAATAGAGAGGTCTATGATCTGTGTAGACGATAAATTTCTGATTATAAATAAAATGTTTAAATCTATTCACTGACCATACAATTGCGAGTAATTCTTTCTCTATCGTATGGTATCTTCTTTCTGCACCTACCAGACCTCTGCTCGCATAGGCTATGGGTCTATCGGTGGACTTTTCATTAGAGAGTACTGCACCAATGGCATACTCGCTTGCATCTGTTGTGATCACAAACGTATCTTTGTAGTTCGGTCTTACCAACAGAGTATTTGAAGTTAAAAAATCTTTCAATTCTTCGAATGCTTTCTGACATTCCTCAGTCCAAATAAATTTTACATTTTTCTTTAGCAGATCGTTCAACGGTTTGCGTTTTTCTGCTTTTTTATTTGTGGTATGAATTTACCATAAAATTAACCGTTCCTAAAAACGAACGGACTCCTTTAACTGTTTTTGGCACAGTCATTTCTTTGATGGCCTTTATATTATCTTCCATCGGCCGAATGCCTTCTGAATCAATTGCATGTCCGAGATATTTAATTTCGGTTCTTAAGATTTGGCATTTTCCTGCCTCAATTTTAAAATTGTGTCGGCGCATAGCCTTTAAAACTTTTATGAGGTTTTCATTGTGTTCCTCAATGGTCGACCCGTAAATGATAATATCGTCTAGGTAAACGATAGCTTTCACATTTTCAATTTCATATAATATTGTGTTCATCAACTTCTGAAATGTTGATGGGCTATTTCTAAGGCCCATAGGCATTCTTGTGAATTCAAAATGCCCTTTTGGGGTGGAAAAGGCTGTCTTAGCCGCATCTTTTGGATTGATCGGGACTTGGTAAAATCCAGAATTCAAGTCTAATTTTGAAAAATATTTTGATCCTCCGAGGTTGTCGAGTTCTGGTAGCTTTTGGCTACCTTTTGGTTTTTTCGAAGGTAAGGATTGCTCGTCTCTAAGGTAAGACTAAGAATGTTTTTTTATTAATTCCCAAGGCTTATTTTATATGCGCTGGCATGTTGCGCGACATGTTTGTATATTTTGGTTATTCTGAGTAAAGCCAATTGGAGAGAGACAGAGAGGCTACCTAGAATTGGTCGCTACTCGGGCAGAGGGTGTGTGCCCATAGATAGCACTGGACGTAGGGAAAAACGCTTGTAAAGCGAAAGGTTCTATCAATAAACAATTGAATATATTTTGCTTTAGCTGGGTGTTTCTCGGCGTTCACGACACATGCGAACCATATGGACGGTTTCGCTAAGGCGTGTACCGAGCCGAGGTAGTTAATTTGAATGAGCTAGAGATAGGTGATTAGATGTATTACACCACCCTCCTTTTGGAAGAATAATGTAACTAAGTGAAATTATTCGAAAAAAACTTGTAGCTTTTGCTTCTCTCCAGATAGCTTTTATATTTTGGATGTACATTTGTGGTATGTGGTTTTTTTTTTTTTTATGATCTTATTATCCTGTTTTTATGAACAATTTTGGATATTTTGGATGTACATTTGTGGTATGTGGTTTTTTTTTTTTTATAATCTGATTATCCTGTTTTTATGAACAATTTGTTTTAAACCTGTGGTATCTTCTTGTATGGTAATATTTGGATGCTGAATTGAAATAACTGTGTACGGGCCTTGGTATACTTTATCTAACTTTCTTCTATTTTCGTTCTGCAACATTACCTTATCTAGAGGTTTTACATCAATTGGGTTACTTATTTTCTCTTGACTTAAGTTTCGTATTTGCTTTGTATTATCTAATATTGCTTTTGTTTTTTGTGCTGCTAAGTGTAGTTTGTATTTTAGTTCTGCGTGGTATTGGTCAAAATTGTATATGGGTTGTGTGTGAGTGTTTTCGGAATACATGAGATTTTGTGGGATGTTTGCCTGTTTACCAAATACTAATTCAAATGGTGTGTATTGGTGGTTTGTGTGAGGTGTCGTGTTATAACAGAACGCATAGTAAGGCAGCCAATCATCCCAGTCCGTTTGGGCGTGATTGATAAACTGTCTTACGTATTCATTCAGACAACGGTGATTCCTCTCTAAACCTCCAATTGTTTCTGGATGGTATGCTGTAGAAAACTGATGGTTGAGATTTAACAATTTATTCATGTGTAAGAATACTTCATTTTTGTACTCTGTTCCCTGATCTGTTCTAATTAATTTGGGTGCGCCATATACAAGGATACAATTTTCGACAAGTGCCTTTGCTAGCGTATTTGCTTGTTTATCAGTAATCGCTTGGATTATTACATATTTTGACAGATCGCATTGTATTGTTATGGCATATCGGTTACCACTGTTTGATTTTGAAAATGGACCGATTGTGTCTACTGAGATACTATCTAGTGCTTTAGTAGGTGTAGGAGTATGTATGAGGTTTTCTTTAGTTTTGTAAGTATGTTTATTCTGTTTACATTTTAGGCAATTTTTTACATATTCTCTTATGTGTATTTTCATTTTTGGCCAATAGTATTGGCAACGAAGTTTTTTATATAATCGATATGATCCAACATGACCGCCTATCGGTGTGTCATGGTTGGCTTTGATAATTGCTTTTTGTTTTTCAGGATTTTCTATTATTTGCTGGCGAGTATATAGAATTATTGATACATTCTTCAATATTTGTTGGCCTTTATCTTTAAATTCTTGAATATTCATATCCTTAAGAATCTCACTATTTAGCGCTAGAGCTAAAGTGGTAATTTTTTTATTGTTTGCCAGTAATTCCACATTTTGTAAAATGTGACCTAGGTTTTTTGATAGCTTGCTAGGGACTGTTAACGCTGGAGTCAATTCCCTCTTGTAGCTTTTATCCATGATTTGTATATGGATTTTGTTGTTTTCTTGTGTTAACATTAATTTTGGGAGGTTATATGCCTCTTCATTGTTTAGCGACTCGTAGATTTTGAGTTGATCGGGCTCAGCATCATTCGATATCGCGTCTATATTTGAATTTGTTTGTTTGCGAGTATTTGCTCTAGTTTGCACCACGTATAAATTTAATTGTTTTAATTTTTCAGAGTCGATATTTATTCTAGAAAGAGCATCAGCACCTACATTCATTTTACCTTGTACATATTGTACCGTAAAACTGAATTCCTCTAGGTCTAGTCTCATTCTAGTTAATTTAGATGATGGTTCTTTCATTGAAAAAAGATAGACCAACGGTCGATGATCAGTTTTAACAGTGAATTTTCGTCCGTATAAATATGGTCGGAAATAGTTAATAGCCCAATGTATGGCTGTTAACTCTTGTTCTACAGTAGATTTATTTGCTTCGCCTCTCGTGAAGGTTCTGCTGGCAAATGCTACTGGTAATTCAATATTGTCATATGTTTGTGCTAGGATAGCACCACATGCAATTTTGGAAGCATCTGTTATTAGAACAAATTCTTTGTTAAAATCAGGAAATTGTAAAATTGTTGGGGAAATTAGTTGATTTTTAAGCATATCAAATGCATTTTGGCATTCAATATTCCAAACGAAGGTAGTGTTTTTCCTTAATAATTTGTTCAAAGGGTTTGCTATCTGAGCAAAATTTTTTATAAAACGCCTGTAATAATTACAGAACGCGACGAATCGTCGTACGTCATCTGCATTTTTAGGTATAGGGTAGTTGCAGATCGTATCAAATTTGGATTTATCTGGCTGAATTCCTTTTTCAGAAATGTGGTGACCTAAATAAGTTACGTCAGCTCGAAAAAAATTACATTTGGATGGATTTAATTTTAAATTGTGGTTTCTTAATTTCTGAAAAACTTTTTCCAAGTTTGCAAGATGATGGTTGATTGAACAACCGATGACTATGATGTCGTCAATATAGAGAAATGCGCACTCGGGACCTAGTCCGCTAAGTGCGATTGACATCATGCGTTGAAAGCTATTCGGGCTAATATTGAGTCCGAATGGCAATCGTTTAAATTGAAAATGTCCGCGTTCCTGTAAGGAGAATGCGGTGAATTCTCTAGATTTTTTCTCGATTTCTATTTGGTGGAAACCGGACTGTAGATCTAGAGTAGAGAAATACTTTGCTCTGCCAAGTTGGTCAAGAATGTCGTCGATTCTTGGTAGAGGAAATTTGTCGGCTAGTAATTTTTTATTTAGTTGCCGAAAATCTACAACTAGTCTCCATTTCTTTTCTGTGCTAGTTGTTTTCTTTGGAACAAGCATAATGGGTGAATTATAATTAGAAACAGATGGTTCTATCACATCATTTTTGATTAAGTCGTCCACTTGACGGCACATTTCTTCACGCTGGCTATGCGCGTTTCTATAATTTTTTATATATACTGGTGATTTGTCACTCAGGTGTATTTTTTGTTTATAGAAATTGTTTGCAGATAGTGTGTCGTCCTTTAGGTGGAAGATATCGTTATACTTATTGCATAATTTAATAAGGCTATCTTTTGCAGATGCCGAAAATTTTTTTAAATTGAGCTCCTCTTGGAGAGCATCATTTCGTTTAATATTCCGAGAATCAGTTTCGCTGATCGTCGCCAATTGAAAATTGGTTAAATGTTCATATTGTGGTAACAAATGTTTGATTAAAACGGGTTCGTTATTGGTATTTACAATCTTTATATAAGGAGATTCTTTATTTACAATTGCGTTGCTGCTAAATACTCCAGGAGCGATCTCTGAGGCAATTAACACAACGTCTCCTTCTGGATTAAAATTATTAATTATTCTATATGTTTCTGCTCTAGCTGGTAACCAGGTTGAGCCACCTAGATTATTGTGTATAGGTATATCTATATTTATGTTATGTACATGCATTGACAGCAACCATGCATCATAATTTATCGAGCATCGGTATGTTGCCAAAAAATCTCTTCCAATAATACCATCGGTTGGTATAGGAAAATCATCGTTAATTATATGCAGAGTACCCTCAATAGGTGTGTCTTGCATGTAAAAGATGCATTTGGTAATTCCATGGCTCTGCAGTTCACCAGGAATAATCCCTTTTAGTTTGTATTTGCGAGTTGTATCTATGCTTGTACCTGGCAAGATACATTCGCTTTTAATGAGTGATATGTCAGCTCCTGAGTCGACCAGGAAAGTGCACATCTTGCTCGAATTGTTCAATTTGAGCTTTATGAAATTCGAGGCAGCTACGTTTAATGTGTAGACTGCCCGTTTCCTAAAAAAAGATGGTTGGGCGGTGGTTGGATTCGGTCCGCTGTTGGTTGATCAGGTAGGCTGCTTGGTGCTGAGTCAGTGACATATATATATCGTCCCTGACCTTGCTTACTGCGGTAATTGTTATGCTGAGGAGTCGAATTATTTCTTCCTCGTCCTCTGTTATTGTTTTGGTAAAATTGCTGCGTGTCCCCGTTTGTGCTAAATCGGTTAGCTTGTGTATTATTAGGAGTATAGTGCTGCATGTTACCATATGTGTTATATCGGTTAGTTTGTGCATTGGGACGTCGCCTATCAAAATCTCTAACACGTGTATTGCCACGATAATTTCGTGTGTTGTCAACACGATCGTAGTGTTGACGGTGCCGGAAATGCATAATTTGTGCATTTGGTACGCTGTGGCTTTCGTGCTCCGAGTTCTCCAATACTTTTTGTGTGGCTATTTTTATTGAGGAAAAATTTCCTGCTTTAAGTATAGTACGTGTTTCATGGTTTTTTAAACCGTGAATTAGGGCATTAACTCCAGCTTTTGTAGCCATTGAAGCTGCTACATCACCTGGAATTTGCCTTTCTATATAAGTGTTTTGCAGTTGAAGTGTTAATTCTTCTACTTCATCACAAAATTTGTTGAGAGGTCCTCGCTGTTGTGAAAATTTCAATTTAGCGAGAACTTCATCTGGGGTTTTGATTGATGCACAGCGGGCTTTTACATCCGCTGTAAGTGCATCAATTGATACTAAGTTAATGGGTAGGCCAAGTCTTGCCTTACCCGTTAATCTAGTTCTAAGGAATTTTATTGCCATCGGCATATGTTCTGCCGATGTCATTTCTTTTAGTAACTGAGCCGAGTCGATAAATGCCTCCAACTCGTCAGCAGTTCCATCGTACTTTTGTACGATGGCTGTCGCAGTTTTAATATCAAAGTCAGGCATTTTTGGTTTACCTGCCGATAGCCGTCTGCAAAATATGGCTGTTTTAGCTAGAGTTTTTAAAGTAGTTTTCTTTAATATTGTTGTTGTATCCAAGATCTCTAATGATGCTTGGTACTTTGTTTTTAAATTTAGAAACTTATCGCATTCGATGTTCCACTCTTCGTGCGATATCCGATGTTTTAATTTATTTAATTTGCTTTTGTATTCATTATAGAGATCGGAAATTTCTTCCTTTTTCTCTAGAATACCTTGTAGGGTTCTAGCCCTGCCCTTGCTCTTATTTAAATTTAGCTGTATCCTGCAAAGGTGCGAGTCTATTTCTCGTAACCTTTGCATGAGCATGCAAAAACAAATGCGTATGTTAACTTGTCTATCTGTTAGTCTGTTTTATCTCTAATGGGAAATTTTGAAATTTAATGTATTAGTATCTAATAATTAAAATTTAACATACAGTATATAATAATTTAATATCCATACATTCGGTGAACAGGTTGTGGTGAAACATTTTTGGGAGGAATTTGTTTTTGCAATCCCGACTATATCTCATGTCTTAAGAGCAATTTGGAAAATGGAAGGATCAAAATACATTATTTGGATTGTAATGTATCTTTAATAGATCTGCTTTGTAGTGTATCAATTTTGATAGACTATCTGATTTTGGTATAAATTACACTGAATAAGAACAAAAGCTAAAATAGAATCCTGACTTTATTTTCGTCGGATTATTGTACTATTCCTCAACAGAACAACATAGTGTAAATGTATTGTCAAATCAAAATAATTTTAACTAAAATCTTCCAAAATATGATTGTTTTCAAGATGACTTAAGTTTTGTTTAAAGGAAAAAAAATCGTTAAGGTATTTCCTTTTTCTAAGTTATTCGTTTTTTTTTTGATCAAGAACAACACTTTTTTTTCAAAATGCGCATAAAATTTTCTGTCACTTTTCTGTTGACGTCAGGGCGATATTCTGAACCGTTTGAAAACTACACGAAATAAAAATATACAAATTATTCATTTTTGTTTGGTTTTTGACGTAAGTTCAACAATGCTGTTAAAATGAATCTTGATTTGCATCTTCTCCGGTGACATCTGTATTTCATGCATTGGAAAGAAAACAGCGTTTTCTGTTCATCGAACTCTTACCTCCGGATTCTGCTGCTGTTGCTAGTATCACCGTTACTCTCCGACAGTCATGCACCCAAACCGTCCGAGTAGGGAGAGGTACTGCTACGTGTCGAATTAATTTGTAACAACTCGTGGGCCTGTGGCGGGTGTGTAGGCATGTAGGCTGGTTCGGTCTGCCTGTGCGTTGCCCGGTTCTCGATCCGCCACCGGCGCAGCTGGTTTCAGTGACGACGGGGCCATCATCGGCGGCGGTGGTGGTGGCATAGTTACCAAACTGTTGCCGTACAGCTGCTTCACTTCCTCATGGTGTTATGCGGGTGTCTCCGTTTCCTTGGTTCTACGTGGCACTAGTTCTCTGTGTGGCACTAATTCTTCTTCGGTGTGGATGATTTCACACGTTTGTTTCATTGCCAAAAGCAAACTTGCATGCTTATCGATCACCAATCAGTAGTCTGAATTTGTTGCCACTGTCAAACACTTGAATGTCCTTATCCAGGTATAACCAGTTATTTCAAAACGTCACTTGTTCGGAATCGAACTTTTCTCGATTCATAGTTCAAAAAGAATGACATCAACAAACCGATCACGTTCAGGATCAACTTTAACTTCTCGTAAACATCCTTATAACGAACTTTTATCACTCCTGTTCAAAATTGATACATTCACATTTCCAAGTATATTATTCAGTTAGAGGCTATTTTTCTGTGGCACCCTTGCTCGATTTCATGCAACTGAGTTTTTCGTTTGTTGGTTTGCACCGTTTTCACTTTTTCTTTTTCACGGTCGCCATCTGGTAGCTTTTGGCTACCTTTTGGTTTTTTCGAAGGTAAGGATTGCTCGTCTCTAAGGTAAGACTAAGAATGTTTTTTTATTAATTCCCAAGGCTTATTTTATATGCGCTGGCATGTTGCGCGACATGTTTGTATATTTTGGTTATTCTGAGTAAAGCCAATTGGAGAGAGACAGAGAGGCTACCTAGAATTGGTCGCTACTCGGGCAGAGGGTGTGTGCCCATAGATAGCACTGGACGTAGGGAAAAACGCTTGTAAAGCGAAAGGTTCTATCAATAAACAATTGAATATATTTTGCTTTAGCTGGGTGTTTCTCGGCGTTCACGACACATGCGAACCATATGGACGGTTTCGCTAAGGCGTGTACCGAGCCGAGGTAGTTAATTTGAATGAGCTAGAGATAGGTGATTAGATGTATTACAGAGTATTTCGTCAATCAGCGGAATTGGATATACGAATGGTTTCGTTACCAAATTCAATGCTCTAAAGTCGACCACGATTCTATACTTTTTGTTCCCGTTTTCATCGTCCTTTTTTGGTACGCACAATACCGGTGCGTTCCATGGGCTTTTACTAGGCTTTAAAACGCCTTGCTTCAGCATTTCATCGATTTCTGCATTTATATGTTTTTTTGTTGCTTCGGGGAATCTATATTGCCTTTTATTTATTGGCACGTTCGATGTTGTCTCTATTTCATGGACTGCCGCATCTGTGATTGTTAGATGGTCTCCCTTTTGGTAGAACACATCGCTATATCCCGCCATTATTGATTCAATGGCTGCGAAATCTCCCCCTTTTAAATGGCTTAGATTGAGAATCTCGAATAACTTCTCCGTCCGTTCGCTACCACGTAACTGACCGTATTTCTGATTATCAACGAGGCTGTAGTCTTGGTTATCGTCGAGATTTTCTGGGAATTGTTCCTCCCGACCAAAGTAGTGCTCTTCGAGGTATTCATCATTACGGTTGATCATACCGGTGCTTTTAAGCTCAAAATCATTGCTTCCTTCCGTGGTTTCGGGTCCATATTCGGGGATCATACTTTTTCCAGCTCCGTTTCTACTATTGTATAAGATCTCTGCGTTGGCTATGATCGGTTCCGTCTGGCATCCTTTTTCGTTTACTTTCGTCGTGTTCTGGACTCCTTCCTCCGCGGGGTTGGGCGCGCTTTAGTTTCGCATGCCTTTTCCGATAGTCCTGTGAAGTTTTGTATTATGTCAAATCCTGTATTTCTTGGTTTGCTGGTCTCCCCTCCATTGTCCTTCGCGAGTGAGAGTGTGTTCTCGCTCAGGTACTGTTGCACGCTTGGCCGCGGCTCTGCTTCTGGTGCGAATGTTATGGGGTTTTCTTGCATTAGCAGACGCCCTCCTTGGTTGTCGATGGCTATCACGTGTCAGTTTATGAATTCCATGCCGAGGATTCCGTCGAATCCCAGTTCCTCCACCACGTCGAATTTTATTTTAATCTAGCGGCCCTTTATGGTAAAGTCCGCCTCTGTAGTTCCTAGGCTAACTCGGGCGATGTTCATTACTCCCGAGTATTGTATCTTTTCTTCTATATTGATCTTTGCGGCGGCTATTGTCTCTGCGCCCTTCCTACTTATTAAATTGGAGCTTGCTCCCGTGTCTATAAGGAATCTTGCTCGCGTACCTGGTTCGGACGCACTTTCCAGTTCAATTTCGTATGCATTGAACTAATTCCTAGTTATCTTATGGTCTATGATCCCTTCGTTGTCCTCTTGTTTATTGCGCATTGCGACAACTAAATTGTCGGGCGCTTTAATGTGCATTTTCGTAATATTACCATTCATATTCATGCTGGCTAAGCGTTGATCGATTTTTGTCAGTTGATTTTGTAATGTGCTTATTGCTGTTTTTGTGTCGAAGGTTCTGGGTTCCTTTTGGAGGTATAGTTCGCTGGGAACTCGGCTTTCTGTCAGCCCGAGCTCCCGCATCTTCAGTTTTTTCGGTTTTCGTAGTGCTGTTTTCTTTGTTGATAATCGCCATACCGTCCGCTTTCCTGATATCCGCGCTGTGGGCTTCTGTCCTGATCTCTAAAGTTGTTTCTGTTTTCCGGCGTCTGCGTCGATGGCTGGTGGAATCTGTCGCGGTCACCGAGGGCCGCGTTCTGCCGCGTCCTGCCATAGTCTTGGTTACTCCCGTTTCTGTCGTTGTGCCTATTAGTATTTCCTCGGGTCTCGTCGTTCGTGTATCTATTGTGTCCAACTTGTCGTCTGTCGTGGTAATCGTTTCCCCGTCCAGGCGAATATTCGCGATTCTCGTTACGTGCGTATCTATTATATCCGCTTTGTTGTCTGTCGTTATAATCATTTCTACGCTCAAGAGAATATTCACGATTCCTACTATTCGCGTATCTGTTATATTCGCCTTGCGGTCTATCGTTGTATTCGTCTCTACGCCTAGGTGAGTATTCACGATTACCGTTGCCCGAGTTTCTTGATCTTCCAAAGTTGTTTTTGGAGTTTCTGTTACTGAATCTGTTTTGCTCTGAAAAGTTCTATGCTATATAAATAAGGATTTGTGCCCTCCTGTACAAAGACTGGTTTTTACCAACAAATTTTCACCCTAGTGAGAAATTTTGGTTTTTACCAAATTTTCCTCCTTAGGGTGAAATATAGCATAGTGCTTTCGCATAGGCCTGCTAAGCCAAGACAAGTTTCGGCTTCACTTGTGTCTCATCGGCATAAACAGAACTTCTGCTCGAACGGGACATCACGTTTGATCAGTCGTTTGATTGAAACACATAGTGTGTTTTAGTTTTAAGGGATTTGCGTCAAGCCGGCGCTAATCTATTCCGACAATGTGTTAGTGTCGGTTTCTGATGAGGCGAAGACGAAACGCAACATAGTATGAAATAAGGATTTGTGCCCTCCTGTACAAAGACTGGTTTTTACCAACAAATTTTCACCCTAGTGAGAAATTTTGGTTTTTACCAAATTTTCCTCCTTAGGGTGAAATATAGTATAGTGCTTTCGCATAGGCCTGCTAAGCCAAGACAAGTTTCGGCTTCACTTGTGTCTCATCGGCATAAACAGAACTTCTGCTCGAACGGGACATCACGTTTGATCAGTCGTTTGATTGAAACACATAGTGTGTTTTAGTTTTAAGGGATTTGCGTCAAGCCGGCGCTAATCTATTCCGACAATGTGTTAGTGTCGGTTTCTGATTTTTTTTTTTTTTACAATGGAGAAGACCTTTATGTCCTAGCCCAGTACACGTGCTAACGGTAGGGTCCAATCTACCACACGGGGTGCACTGGGGGCGTGTCGGACTCGAATGGTGACCAGCCATTAATACCGACTAAACTCCATTGGGCTCCGCCATCATTCCTCCCAGGAACTACCTCTCGGTATTACTTCTGGGGGGATGGCTGTACTAAATGTACTCATTCACTCTCACTCACGCGATCATGCATCCTGTATGAGGCTTACTTGGGTGCTCTCTCAATCACACTTTGATTCACTCTCAAACACTCCCACATGAGGCTGACTTTTGTGCTCACCTTTTACGTTCCATGCGAGGCTGACTTGTGTGCTCACCTTACTCATTCCTTGCTAGGCTTACTTTTGTGCTCGCCCTACCCATCCATGTGAGGCTGACTTGGGTGCTCACCCTATCACCTGATTCACTCTCAATCGTGCCACTCTATTGTACCTTTGTCACTCCCTCTGGCATCCCATGTGGGACATTTTTCTTAGGCCCCACTTCTGACATACCATGCGAGGCTGACTTTTGTGCTCACCTTTTTCATTCCTTGCTAGGCTGACTTTTGTGCTAGCCTCTACCAACCTGTGAGGCTGACTTTTATGCTCACCCTTAACATGCAGTGTGAGACTGACTTGGATGCTCACTCTTTCACTCCTCTGCCACGCCATGAGGCATCGATAGCTTAGTTCCAACATACTACGCTACGACCCTCCCGTCTTGGCATGAGGCAGTCCACTTATACGCCTATACACTCACTCTTCTGTCTTGCTTCGGGGTGGCTGGGTTTACCCCTTACGCGGTTGCCATTCGCTGCGCCAACCTACCTCGGCATGAACAGACCATTCACTCTCTTATTTTGCACTTGGCCTTTTTCGCTCCAACTAACCAATTACTAGTTAGCCGTTCCCGCCGTCTGTTGCTCGGTTCGCCAGATTACCTGTAGCCTACTGGCAATCTGGATGGTAGCAGCCGAGACTGCGTTCCACTTCTCCACCGTTTGACACATCCGCTGAATAAGGGTATCCGGGATTGTGTCCCAGCCACAGACGTCAAGCATTGCTCTTCTTTCGACGTCGAACCGATGACATACGAACAGTATGTGTTCGGCAGTTTCATCTACACCTGGGCTGTCCGGGCAGACTGGGACCTCCGCGTGTCCGAACCTGTGGAGGTACTGACGGAAACAGCCATGGCCTGACAGGAATTGTGTCAGGTGGAAGTGAACTTCCCCATGGAGTCTTCCCACCCAGCTCGATATGCTAGGTATCAGCCGAAGGGGCCCCCTACCTTTCGAGGAGTTGTCCCACTCACGCTGCCATCTGGCGACCGAGGTCACCCTGGTGCGCTCGCGGGCTCCTCTATTTCCACGTAGCTCAAAGCACTCCTCATCTTCCCGAATGACCAGCCCGACTGGCATCATGCTCGCTATCACGCAGGATGCATCGTGTGATACCGTGCGGTAGGCAGATATCACTCTGAGGCACATCACGCGGTAGGTGCTCTCCAGTTTCTGTAGGTAACTGGTTACCCTCAGTGCTCTTGACCATGACGGGCCGCCGTACCTGAGGATAGATACGGCAACGCCTGCCAGTAACCTACGTCTACTGGCGCACACCTTTGAGCTGTTGGACATCATTCTCGATAGTGCCGCAACAGCAGTCGATGCTCTCTTGCACGTATAGTCGACATGGCTGCCGAAGGTCAGCTTGTCGTCTATAATGACTCCGAGAGACTTCAGATTTCGCTGTGAAGTGATCGCGACTTCTCCCACATGGATAACTGCATGTTGTGTCGACTTGCGGTTGTTGACGATAACTACCTCCGTCTTATGATGAGCGAGCTCCAGGCCTCTCGCGCTCATCCATTCCTCCACCGTGCTAATCGCGTGTTCTGCGGTTAGTTCTACTTCAGGAATTGACTCCCCGTAGATCTCCAAGGTTACGTCGTCGGCAAAGCCGACGATCGTGACCCCAGGAGGGAACTTCAGTCTCAGAACCCCGTCATACATGAGGTTCCATAGCACCGGGCCTAGGATCGAGCCCTGCGGGATTCCGGCGGTAATCGGAACCCTTTTCTGACCGGCATCGGTCTCGTATAGCAGTACGCGGTTTTCGAAGTAACTTTCCAGGATCCGGTACAGACCCACCGGTAGGCTAAGCCGGTGTAACGAGAGCGCGATGGCATCCCAGCTTGCGCTGTTGAATGCGTTCTTCACGTCAAGTGTCACTAACGCACAGTATCGAATACCTCGCCTTTTTCGTTGGATCGCTAACTCGGCAGTATTTATCACTGAATTGAGAGCGTCCACTGTGGACTTACCCTTCCGAAAGCCAAACTGGTTGCTTGACAGACCGTCCGTACCTTCCGCGTACGGGGTGAGCCTGTTGAGGATGATCCTCTCAAGCAGTTTGCCAGTCGTGTCTATCAGACAGATTGGTCTGTACGCCGATGGGTCGCCTGGCGGCTTCCCGGGCTTCGGCAACAGCACCAGTTTCTGCCTTTTCCATCTATCGGGGAAACGGCACTCGTCAAGGCATCTCTGCATAGCTAGCCTGAACATGTTCGGGTTCGCTATGATCGCTGCCTTGAGAGCGTTGTTCGGAACTCCATCCGGTCCTGGAGCTTTGTTCATTGCTAGGGATTTAGCCACTGCGAGTAGTTCTTCGTTCGTCACTGGAGCCACCATTTTGACCGTGCCCGCACTGTCTCGTAGTGCAGGTGGCCAGGGGCTTGTGGCTCGAGACGGGAAGAGTACTTCGATAATCGTTGCCAACCGGTCCGGAGACCGTTCTGGGGGTGAGGAGCCCCCTTTGGTCTTGGCCATCACAATCCGGTAGGCGTCACCCCACGGATTCGCGTTGGCACTCTCACACAGGTTGTAGAAACACGCTCTCTTGCTGCTTTTAATAGCCTTGTTAAGGGCTAATTTCGCAGCTCGAAACACTTCACGGCGGTTCTCTCTTGCATCGTCGGTGCGAGCTCTTTGCATCCTACGTCTAGCTCTGAGACAGGCTGACCGTAGAGCTGCAATCTCGGCACTCCACCAGTATACCGGGCATCTACCGTTTCTTGGCAGTGTTTTTCTCGGCATAGTGGCGTCGCACGCGCGTGATAGAACAGCTACCAGCGCATCCCCGCTTAGACTGTCGGTGTTGGCCTCCAGTCCCAGGGCCGCGGTGAAAGCTTCGCTGTCGAAGTGATTGGACTTCCACCCGCGTACCTGACAGGGATCTCCCGCCCTCGGATGCTGCACACCATAGTTGATCTTAAAGCGAATTGCTAAATGATCGCTATGGGTGTAGCCTTCGTCTACCCTCCATTCCATGCCTGGAGCCAGACTCGGGCTGGCAAAGGTCAAATCAATCCATGCCTCCACTCCGTTTCTACGGAATGTACTAGCGGAGCCATCATTAGCTAGCACAGTATCGAGTTTCGCAAACGCTTCCATTAGCGCTTGACCCCTGCTATTTGTACAGCGGCTGCCCCAATCCACTGCCCAAGCGTTGAAGTCTCCCGCTATTACTACCGGTTTCCGGCCAACGAGGTCCGACGAGAGCCTGTCGATCATCTGGTAGAACTGTTCTATTGGCCACCTTGGTGGGGCGTAGCAGCTGCAATAGAACACACCATTGATCTTGGCAATCGCCACACCCTCGGCGGAGGGGTGTATTACCTCTTGAACCGGGAACCTTCCCGTTGTACAGATTGCCACCATTCCAGACCCGTCCGACACCCAATTGCCGTTGCCGGCAGGGATGCTGTACGGGTCTGATAAGAGGGCGACATCTGTCCTCGACTCCAAGACCGACTGCCACAGCAGCTGTTGGGCTGCTGCACAATGGTTAAGATTTAGCTGTGTGACTCTCACGGCTTCTTCTTATTTAACTCACCGAAGGGACACGAAGGTCCGCCCATAGCATGTTTATGGGCTTGCTTCTTAGCGGTGCAGATAAGGCACTTATATGCCTTAGTGCACCCCCGCTCTTTATGCCCCTCCTCGCCGCAGCGACGACATAGCTTGCTCCTATCTATGCCTTTGCATTCGTATGCTTTATGGCCGGATTCTAGGCATCGATAGCACCTGTCCACTGAAGGCGGCTGGGGTATACTAATAGGGCATACCGACCAGCCGATCTTCAGCTTCCCTTTCTCGGTTACCTTTTTGGCATCCGCATTCAGTAGCCTGAGGTAGGCTACTTGGGTGCCAGAGGGTCCGTCCCTCAATCGCACAGAGGTCCGCTCGATTGTGACGCCGCAGTGCTCCTTGACGGCTGCGACGACGTCTTCTGCGGTCGTGAACTCGTCCAAGTGCTTGCACTGGAGAGTTGTTTCCGCACCTAGCGACCTGATTTGGGCGCCCTCACCGAGGACCTCTTGGGCCAAGGCCTTATATACTGCACTTGATGGTGCGCCTCGCTTCAGCACCAGGAGCATCTCACCCGTGTTGGTGCGTCTTACGCTACGCACATCCTGCCCAAGGGCCGAGAGGCTTTCGGCCGCCTTCATCGATTTAAGGACATCGGCGTATTTGTCCTTGTCGGTTTTTAACCACAAGGCTTCGCCTCTGTCCTTGGCCTTCCTCGCAGGCCGCGGTACCTCCGGTTTCGGTGCCGGCTTTTTCTTGGTGACCAGCGTCCAGGGGTTTGAGCCCCCCTGCCCCGGTCGTGCCGGGTTGCTGGTACCAACGCTCTCCACAGCGAGGTCACTCTCGCCCTCGCTTACCTCACCTAGGCGGCGTTTGACCTTGACGGTTGCACGCCGAGTGGTGTCGGGTTTGGCACCCTCGCCTGGCGACTTCCTAGGGCGCTTCGCATTCGATGCCGTCTTGCGATTGCCCTTTCCTTTTCCCTTCGAGGGGAACTCGGTCGCCGCTCCGATCGACGTGGCTGCTCCGTAGAAGGTAAAGGCCACTGTCTGTGAACCTCTATCGACCTTCTCTCTTTCCTCCCTATTGGAGGCCACTGTCTGGGTTTCTCCTGCGGGCCTCTCCCGACATTCCACCCTCTCAACATAGGCCTGCTGTTCCTGTCTTGCGACACGAACAGCTTTCCGGAGCTCCAGAAGGCTCAACTTCAACTCCTTGGCTATGTTCTGCTTTGCGCTAGCGAAGTCGATTATAGAATCGAGTTGCTTCGCTACTTTGCGCATCGCAGATATTGGCCCCTCCGATGCATTGGTAGGGTTATTGCCTACCGCCGCTGGGGGGTCACTGGTGCTTTCGGATGCAGCACTCATCGCTCCACTACTCTCCCCACGGGGGGGAGACCTCGCCAAACCACATCTTGCAAAGGGGTTTGGCACCTCCGTCTGTTTGTTTTTATTTTTATTTGCCTCCATGTATAGTCCCACGAGTAGCGCGAGAAATATATGTCCGCCACGCCAGAGCTCCGCATTAGCGTGGTAAGGGACGCTTACTGTGGGGGTTGCCCAGGTACCCCACAGGCTCCGTTAACGATCGAGCATCTTTTTCACCCCCTCGATCACTCATCCCTCGGCACGGGTCGCTTCACGCCTTGGAATTGGGGTTATGCCCTACCTTGCTTTACGTGGTGATCTCGGCCCGGATCATCACAACCATCCTCCTTTACCAGGGCTTTGGACCTGTAGCTCTGGTTCTCAATAGTTCCATGTACGTATGTTATTACAGACATGCTACTATTGGGATCCGTCATTCGCTAGCGGTTTCTGATGAGGCGAAGCCGAAACGCAACATAGTCTGAAAAGTTTCTGAAGTCCCTATCAGGACCGTTTCTATTGTCGAATCTTCTTTGCGTTGCGGGAGGTCCCGGATTTCGGTTGTTGTAACCTCTTGTTTGGCCACTTTCGGCCTCCGAATATGTCGCAAAGTGGTTATAATTTCCGGGTCTGTTGCCTCGGACCTCTCTGCGCGGGCTCTGCCCTAGTCGGCATGATTTCAAGCGTTTTTCTATGTTTTCCAACCGCTCGCACTCCGCACATTCCTCTTTCAGGAACTGTATTAAATCCTTAAACGGTATACTCTGGTTCCTTGCGGATTGTATCAGATTTGGGCTTGTTAAACCCCCTATAAAGTGTATTTTGAGCGTCCTCTCCGCGAAGGATACCTGGTCGCCGTTGTTTCCCAGTTGAATTTGTAATTCGTCGATACATTCCTGTATTCGTAGTGCTCTATCTGCGTAATTTTCAAAGGGTTCATTGTGTCTTTGCTCCAGGGTCTCTATTTTCTGCGAGATTTCCTCTACGGTTGTCCTTTTACTAAATTGACCCCTCAATTTCTGGAGCATTTCCGCCCATGTCTCCGCCTTGCCTTTTAGTTTCATCAATACTATATTTAAAAGTGGTTTTTGGTTTGCGTCTGGTGGCATTTCGTCGGCGAAGTGGCTGACTTGGACCAGGAACGGCTCTAGTTCGTCCACCGATCCAAAAAAATCGGGGATGCATTGTATCGCCATTTGCATCGGGAAGCGGTACGCCTCCACGTTTCTCTGATTCCCCTGCATGATCTCTTCGTCTACACTTACTGTCCCACTTCTACTTTCTGACAAACTCCTTTGTGTTTTTAGTCCGGTGTGGTTTTTTTTTTGGTTTTCCGTCGTCCACAGGTTTGTCTTCTTCCGATGGTTCCGCACTTCCGCCTTCTGACACGCTTCTCTGCGCTTTGAGACCTGTTTTACCTGTCTGTTCGGAAATCACGGTTTCGCCAAGGATCTTTATTGCCGCTCCGTACTTGTTCCTTACTATTTCCAATTGGTCGATTAGTGCATTCCAATCATCGAGTCCTACTCGATTTTCGTAGCTTGCTACCAAGCTCTCAAATTCTCTGTATGCTTCCTTCAACGTCTGTTTTTTCGTTAAAATGCCTTGGAGCGTTCTTGATCTCGTTTTGTTTTTGTACAAATTGTCGTATTCCTGTAAAATGTAGTCATTAATTTCCTCGATTCTGCTCGACATTTGCCTTTCCTGCCGGATAACCGCCGCCGTTGCTCCGGCGTTTCTCCTGGTTCTCCGTGGTGTCCGCCAGTTTCACTTAACTTAATTCGACTTTGACAAGCACCCTACAATTCGTGTGCCGGCTTGACTATTTTATTCGCGGTCAGTGTTGTGCACACTTGACCTTAAACTTGTTATGCCTTTTTGTATACCAGGCATCCAACGTCGCCCGAGTACGGCCGAGTTTTCGTTGGTTTACAAACAACTAACGTAAACGAGTTACTTCCATGGTCTATTCTGGGGTCCTCAAAAACATTTAACCCTGTTCAGTTTGCGAAACCCACCCATTGTCAGGGTCAGCAAAATAAAATATTTCATAGCCGTTTGCTATGCCGTTGCCGTTGATCCGCTTGGTTTGTATGCCAACCTGGTGCGATGGTGGTGACCTTGACCTACGTCAACCGTCTCTGATTCAGGTCCAATTGTACTACCCTTAGTGGTGACAAATTTGGATTGAATTTCTGTGCCGTTTATACTGGCGGTGACCTTCGAGCTCAAGTCTACTGCGTATCTCGTACGCTTTTATTTGTTTATTAATTCGTTAAAAGCAAACACAAACACATATAGTGCTGTGTGCATCATATAAGCGGCATCAAACTTCTGACCGTTTGTTTAGAAAACAACTGCAATGCTTGCGATGGTTTGTATCGTCGCAATGGATAAATTAAGTTGGACAGCTACTTTTTGGGTGTCACCTACGATGTGCTGCTCCGGGTCATGATACCCTGGTAGCGCTTTCAGTGGATCTTTAAGGTGAAATTCAGGTCGAAAAAGCGCGCGCAAAAAATCAACCGAGTTGGGGTGACGAACCTCCGCACAAAGCGCAAAATGAAAAACCGACACGTATATCCTACATGATCACTACACAAATGGTACGCAGTGGGTCTAGCGCTCGTTTTTGATGATCATAATGTAAAGCTATGTTTCTATTGATGATGGCTTTTATTCTTTCTTTCATAAAAACGAAGGTTAGCAAATTAGTTAGCATAAGTAAACCAATATGATAGTATGATAAAGTCTTGCATCATATCAATTATTGCGACTGTACGTAATTATTAGCATGGCTATAAATAAGTATGAATCATTTTCTTTATCCTGTGGTGCAAACGGTAAGGCACCCTTCGTACCTGGGATAGGACGGATCATTAGTGTCAATACTCCTAACGACTGTATTCGAAAACATGTAGTAGAATGATTAGAATTTTGGAAGAAACTATTGGTTTTTATGTTATCGCAAAAATGTGCGCGAAGGAAATTTGAACTACCACGACCAGAATGAAATCTAGTGCGAATGCTGGAGAGAAACCGGCTACATTTATGTTGATCGGTGAAAAGTTATCGGCAGCACAAATCCGGAGGTTGATTGTGGCAGAAAATGTGATTAAGTTGCTTCGATAATGGTTGAAAAGGAACAGAACGATTTCTAATATCGTTCAAACTTATTGATTTGATATGTATGAAAAAGGATGAATATTTTAGGTTATTTCATTCAGATAACAATTAAACTTTATGGACCTCTCGGCGATAAATTAATGCCCCTTTAGCTTGACCACGAACCTGCGTCACGTTGCGACCCCAATCGCTGTCATTTCGGACATTTTGACAGCAGCTGGGATTAGAACCTGCTTCAGTTTCGCTTCAAGTAAAAACGGAATAAATAACGCTGCAAAAACGCTGCAGAGCTTTACACCTAATGTATTGCGTTTTTGGTGTACAACGAGACGCACTTCAAGTCAGACTAGCCGTAATACGAATAAGACGATGCTCCTTTTATTCCCATAGCAAAACACATTATCAAGAGGAAAAAGGTTGATAGTACCTTAATTCAAGCTATTCGTGCATGTGTTAAAATTAATTGGTACAAAGTAAACGATGTTCATTTTGTGCCGAACAATATAGTTCCTCAAAATATTTCGGAAGTATGCTCTATTTAAAAATGTTGAATCATTATTTTTTCCTAATCAGTTCGCTTATTTTATAGGCTCAAATGCGTTAGCTTGACAGTTTCAATTTATTTTTTCACATTTTGAATATATTAAAACAAGTAGGTTACAGTGCTGGAATATTGCCTTTCTCATATGGAAAGGTTATGCAATCGCTCTAAAAATCGCAAACCCAATCCGGGCCCGGAGGGCCTATTGTCATATGCCATTCGACTCAGTTCGTCGAGATCGGAAAATGTCTGTGTGTGTATGCATGTGTGTGTATGTTTGTATGTGTGTATGTGGAAAAAAATGTCACCTCTTTTTCTCAGAGATGGCTGTATCGATTTGCACAAACTTAATCTCAAATGAAAGGTACAACCTTCCCATCGGCTGCTATTGGATTTTCGGTTGATTGGACTTCTGGTTCCGGAATTACGGGTTGAAGAGTGAGACCACACAGAAAATTCTTATATAAACTGAAATGAAAAATTCTCAAAGGGGGGAGTAACGGAAAATTTCAAAATCGAATTTGTATTTTGGATGCCAAATGACTTTAAAATCCATGAAACGTTGAGATTTGATGTAATCTCAAAAAAAAAAAAATTACGAAGATTGACTTTTTTGACTTTGGCACATTTTTGCCTTTCTCATATAGAAAGGTTATCCAATCGCTCTAAAAATCGTCAACCTAATTTTTTTGGCTTGTATTGTCTTAGGTAGGAGTATGCAGTAAGGGGTTGCTACTTTAAAATTACAACTAGTTTAAAATTTCTTAACGGATCTTCCTCCTTGATCCGCCGCTGGTTTCAAGCGATGTTTCAGTGTCGACACATAGTGTCTCAAAATCGTGGCTGTCGATCCATTGTATGTACTATGTGCAAATCGTACTGATTGTTATTCCCATCGGTTGCTACTGAGTTTCATTTTGATCTGACGTCTGTTTCCGGAGTTACGAGTTGAAGAGTACGGTTACATAGAAAATCTCTAAATAATTTGACGACATCGGTTTCTCGGAATTTTCTAAAGCGATTTTCACAAATTTGAATTTGAGGTAATATTTTTTAAATTGTGAGTATAATCGCTTGAATTTGTTGTTCTAGGTCACCAACTGCTATTCAACGTCTGTTTGGCCACATTTATTACCAAATAGATGGTTCTGGATGTCTCAGGAAAAGTGACCATATTTCAAAATTAACAGTCACATCGACTTATCGGAGATGATTGTCCGATAATAACAAGCTTAATCTTAAATCAAATCCATCCAAATAGCTTGCTATAACGTTTCGTTTGGATTGCTTATATGGTTCCGGAAATATAAACTGAATTGTTCGGTCATACATGAAATTCTATTGTCAGGTGGAATCTGAATTTTTTCCAAAGGGGAGAAAAATTTTTGATTCAAAATTTGAAATTTTAAAAACCGGACTCGCATTTTTGCTGTTAAATGTTTTTAAAATTCATGATTTTATGTGATCTCGAAAAAAACTTTAACAAAAATCTACGACTTTTTTATTGATCTTTGCAACTTGTTTACCTTTCCAATATATAAAGGTTATGCTGTTGCTACAAAAACCATCCGAGTTGCATATACTTTTCAAATCGTAAAATGTCTGTATGTATGCATATGTGTGGGTATGTGTGGACATTATATCGGTTTCATTATTCACATTGGCTGTTATTGAATTTCAATTTGATCCTACCTCCTGTAACGGATTTCTTTCAAAGCGGTGAATCTAGGGATTGACTTTAATTATATTGATATTAGAATTGTTCTGAGGAATACGATGAAATTAGAATTTTCAAAATTGAAATATCCGTATAGCGAGTAAAATAAACTATTAATTTTTACCTGGAAAATAGCATAGTACTGCTGCTAAAATAATATTTTTCCTAGACTCCATGAACGATTTCCTTCTAAAAGCATCTTACGGTAGTAGAGTAAATAGAACCGGAGATATAATCAAAAGAAAATCGAGAGTTTTAGCTATTTATCAAAACGGGGTAGCGCTATTTATCAAAACGGGGTAGCTCCCATGGACCGAGGGGTGATTTAATTAACACAAATATTTCGATTTCTATATATTGGCCCTAGATGAATAATTTCTCCAAAATTGGTTTAAATCTGTGAAGGTCGACTTCAAGATCACTTCGCGCGAAATAGCCCATATATATTATTTGGACCTGGTAATTCAGATTTTATCAAGAGATATTATTGGATTAAGCAAACGAATCTAGAAAATACATTTAAATTGTCGATGTCGTGATAGCCCTCGTCACAAGCGCACAGACTACTCTCTGCAAGCCCAATACGTCGCACATGCTCATCGAACGTGTAGCGGTTGAACATATGCCGGGACATTACACGAATGAAGTCTCGACCCACATTACTATTTATTACTACAAGTAATAAAGGTTTACGAAAATAGGTAATTTGGTACCCATATCCATATTCCGGTAGTATTTGATTTATCTTGAATTATGGTCACTTCTCTCCAAGGTTCAGAAGCTGATAGGAGTAAACATTTAAAACAAATACATATTTCGTGACTATAAATGACCTAGAACTAATAAACTGAGAATGTTGATCATTGTTGTCTGGAAAGGAGTAGCATGGAGTCGATTGGAATTAAGTATAATTGAAAACACACGGAACGCGTTCTATACGGACTCCTTCAGCAATTTTAATGTGTTCTAGACATGAGAAACCAGTCGACCGCAAAATATTATCTTCGTCGATTCAAACGATATTTTGCAGTTGTGTTCGGTTTGTGAATGTCCATAATTTTCTCTGTCAATTGCAGCATTTTGATACGAGAGCAATTTTTCAATAGGGCGTAGACGTTTCTAGGTGCATTAATTTCAAAAAGAAATTCGACTACTGTATTTTATACAGCAAATCTATCTGAGAACGAGTTACAGGGAATGAATACTTCTGTACGAAAAAAAATTACAGTGAAAAAATGTTGCCAGTTTTCAGTAAAACAAAATTTATACTAAAAATTTAAATTGCAAAAACATCCCATTTTTAAATTTTTTATATTTTGCTAACAAAAATCTAAAGAGTAAAGAAACATTTTGAATGCTATTGCATGATGGAGATCTTATCGGTAATTTTTTTTCTATCAATGACTTTATGCATGTTTTTTTTTTAATTTCAACTAATTGACATACAAAACTGTAGTTTTTTACACAATACAATTCTAAATGTCATTTTTTGACGGCGCCGGTGGTTGAGTGGTAAGCGTGACCGCCACTCATTCCAGTTGGCCTGGGTTCAATTCCAGCCGAAGTCGTTGAGATTTTTCTGAGGTGAAAAAATCTGTGGTCACGTCTTCCTTCGGAAGGGAAGTAAAGCCGTTGGTCCCCGGTCCATGAAATTGATGGATCGATATCTAGTCCAGGTAGTGGAATCACCTCTCTGGCGTCGGTAAAGAAGAAGTATATCCAACTTCTATACTCTACTAACAAAAATATCCTCCTCCCGTGATACTTGCGGAGTGCGCAGTAGTATATACGGCCTCTAGCAAAAGCAAGTATCGGACTAACAATTCCTTCCCTTTCTTTCCGCGATCTACGTTCGGGCCTGGCCGGCGCCGGTATTGATCAGAAACACTTTAGGATTACCAGGAGTTGCACATTGAAAGATGTTTCGCTAATCCCAAGCATAATTATCTACTGATTCCCTGTGCAACTTCAGCTAGTCCCGATCGATAACGGAGTAGCAGCCAGGGGTGGTCGCACAAGCTCAAGCACAAGCTCAATACAATTCTAAATGTCATTTTAAATCAAAATGCCAAATTCTTTCAAAATGCGATAGTTGTTGAGATATTTTGAATTTTGCTCAAACAAAAACAATTAATTCGTGTAATTATTGTAGTTATTCACGTTACTTCATTATAACATGTCAATAAGCTAATGTTTATCGTTTTAAATTTTCAATAAAGTTTTCAATAAAAAAAGTTTTTCTTGCAACTTTTGTCATATTTTTATCATTCATACTATTTGCAGTCAAAAATACAATTTTCTTTCTAAATTTGATTATATACGTCATTTAAAATCAAAATTTTAATAACAAACATTTTTTTAAAATGTGGTAGTTAATATTTAAAATTTTGTTTTAATAACACAATTTCGACCTTTTCATAAGTTATTTGCGTTTCTACATCTACAACAATAAGTTTTAAAAAAGATGCATCATATTTCCTGTAACTTTCTCATCAACGTCAAGGCGATATTGTAAACCATTTGAAAGTTATTCGAAAACAATCAGTATATTTTTCAACCATAAACTATATAGTTGAATAATATTTTGGTTGTTTTCCTATAACTTGCAAATGGTTTACAAAATCGTTGTGATGTCAAAGAGAAAGTTACAGGAAATTTGTTAATCCTTTTGAAAAACCAATTGTTGTTGATATAAAAATGCAAATAACTTTTGAAAAGGTCGTAATAAAATAAATTAATTGTTTTGTTTAAACAAAATTTAAAGTATTTCGAGAACTATTACATTTCAGAAATTTTTTGTTATGGGCATTTTGATTTAAAATGGCGTTTAAAATTATATTCAAAGAAAATTGTATTTTTGACTGCAAATAGTATCAATTATAGAAATATGTCGAAAGTTGTTATGAAAACATTTTTATTGAAAGCTTCTCCATGAATACACAAAATTTTTAAGCTTTTAAAGTGATAAAAATTAGATTATTAACTTTTTATGATGGGGTAACATGAATAATTTAGAAGAAAACCTGTATTAATCCACCTAGTGGTACGATTGATCCTATCTCATTTATCCAAACTTAGCTGGTTTTGTTCAAGAAAATTGTGGAAATGTGTATTACATTCTTATTATACTTAGCAGGTATTCCATGACTACCACGAAAGTAGTCACTGACTCGCATTAAACAAAAAATTATAATATTTAATTAGCTTAATCAGCATGAGTTCAATGTTATCTTCATGTGATTATATTTTGAAATGTTGATGGAATATGTTTGGAAGTGATGGGGGTAGGGGGTTGGTAGAGTGGAAGTGGATGATGCGCCAGAAATCCTTCATCTTATTTCGGTATATGGGGTGGACGAAGGAAATGCGCGTATGAGGGTGGTCCACAGGGAGAGGTGTGATGAAGGAGAGAGGTGTAAGGGCAAGGGGAGGGACGGAGGGATGGCAAAACAATACTCAACTGCAAATTTTGCCTTCCATTTGAGACTTGGTATGAGAAAATCGATTCAGTCATCACTTCAGTGACTTCAATTGTGCAATATGCCAGGAATCTGGGACTTCCGGAATCGTCGACAGTGGACAATATATTCCAAGAATTTTTGATTGTCAATCATTAAACTAGACGTGTGAATCGAAGTAATTTGGTGACCATTTCAATAGTTTTTAGCCTCTGAGGTATTACGATTGTAACAATTTATATGGGAAATTCCAGTGTAGACTTATTAATCAACCTGTAATTTCGGAACCAAGAGTCACAACCGAATGAAACTCAGCTGCTGTCAAAGGTGTTACTGTATCTTTCATTTGAAAAAAAATTTGCAAAAATCGGTAGAAAATTTGCTGGGAAATAGGTGTGATATTAGCTTACCCTAGTAACAAATGTAGTTTTGTGATAGTTTTATAGGCACTGATAAAATATAGATTGCACTTGCAGCGTGCTATAAAACTTCAATTGTTACTTGGGTTAGGCTCGACGAACTGAATCGAACGGTAAATGACACTCAGCCCTCCGGGCCTCGTTTAAAAAATTGATTTTTGCATTGATTGCATAGCTTTTCTTTTTAAGAGAAAGACAAAAGGTGCGAAATCGGCAAAGTCCCAAAAAATCGATTTTCATCAAACAATTTTTTTTTAGATAGCATAAAATCTCGACGTTTCATACATTTCAAAGATGTTTGGCATCAAAAATACGAATTCGATTTCTGAAATTTCATGAGGTTCTTCCTGGGGGATCCCATGAGAGACCGGTCGACCTCAAAATCGATTCGAACGCATCTTTACAGCTGTGTTCGGTTTATGAATCTCCATACATTTTCTGGCAATTCCAATATTTGGATGCAAGAGTAATTTTTCAAAAGGGCGTAGACGTTTCTACGTGCAATAACTTCCAAATTTTTTTGGTCGATTACCCTATTTTATACAACAAAACTATCTGAGAACGAGTTACAGGGAATGAATACTTCTATAAGAAAAAAATATGCACTGAAATAAATGTTGTGTCATTTTTCACAAAACCGAAAATTTATATTAAAAATTTAAATTCCAAAAAAAACATTTTTTTCTATTTTTTAAATTTTGTCTACAAAATCCTAAAGAGAAAATAAACATTTTGAATGTAATTGTATGAAGGAGAACTTATCGATAAAAAGTTTTTCAAACAATAACTTTATACATGTATTTAAATTTCGTCCTAATTGACGTACAAAATTGTGATTTTATTACAGAATATAATTCTAAGTATCATTTTAAATCAAAATTCATTTAACAAAAATCTTCCAAAATGGAATAGTTTTCGGGATATTTGGAATTTTGCTCCAACAAAAACAATAAATTTGTGTAATTATGCCTTTTTAGAATATCAACATTCTAATGTTTGTCGTTTTAAAGACGTAAACAAAAATTTTTCAGTGTGTTTGGATCATGGAGAAGCTTTTAATAAACAAAGTTTTCCTAACTAAAACTTTCGACATATTTTTATAATTCATACTATTTGCCGCCAAAATAATTTTTTTAATAGGAAAAAAAATTAAATTGAAATGCTCATGACAAAAATTATTATTCTGTAATAAAATTACATTTTTTTTTCTACAGGCAATTAGTATGAAATTTGAACCTTATTAATCAACCAAATCGATAAAAAGTATTTCAAACAATATTTTTATACATGTATTTAAATTTCGTCCTAATTGACGTACAAAATTGTGATTTTATTACAGAATATAATTCTAAGTATCATTTTAAATCAAAATTCATTTAACAAAAATCTTCCAAAATGGAATAGTTTTCGGGATATTTGGAATTTTGCTCCAACAAAAACAATAAATTTGTGTAATTATGCCTTTTTAGAATATCAACATTCTAATGTTTGTCGTTTTAAAGACGTAAACAAAAATTTTTCAGTGTGTTTGGATCATGGAGAAGCTTTTAATAAACAAAGTTTTCCTAACTAAAACTTTCGACATATTTTTATAATTCGTACTATTTGCCGCCAAAATATTTTTTTAATAGGAAAAAAAAATTAAATTGAAATGCTCATGACAAAAATTATTATTCTGTAATAAAATTACATTTTTTTCTACAGGCATTTAGTATGAAATTTGAAAACATGTGTAAAGTTTTCACTGAAAAGTTCTCCATCATGCAATCATATTCAAAATGTTTCTTTTCTCTTTAGGTTTTTGTTGACAAAATATAAAAAATTTAAAAAATGGGTTTTTTGAATTTTAAATTTTTAATATAATTTTCTGGTTTTGTGAAAAATGACACAATTTTTTTCCGGTGTGATTTTTTTCGTGAAGGAGTATTCATTCCCTGTAACTCGTTTTGCTGTATAAAATAGAGTAACTGAACAAAAAATTTTGAAATTAATGCACGTAGAAACATCTACGCCCTTTTAAAAAATTGCGTTTGAGTCAAAATAATCTTATTGGTTGTTGAAAATGTTTAGACTTCCATGCCTGTGAAACTTGTAAAGTTTCATCGGAATATAAAATAGTCGTCACGATTTTGGAGATTTTCGGACGGATCTTCGTGAAAGTCCTCACATACGATAATAGGTAAGATGACCGAATTCTCGCATCATACATTTATATCTGTAAAACTAAAGGCAATACATCAAAAATAAAAAGAACAATGAGTTGTATGCAATAGTCTGCACTTGTCTGTCAATTTTGCTCGATCTATCCAAATCAAAAAGAGTAAACAAATGAACATTGAAAACCCTTCGAATTGGCTCTGGGTTCTTTTATATAGAAATATGGAGCTGAAGTATGTCGTATCAAAATAAAAATTCGGCAAAGTATTGTAGTACTAATGCAAAAAGAGCACCGGAAATTCTATAAGTCAGTTTTCGTCAAGAAATTAAAACACCGAAGTTGTTCCGGTGAAAGAACTATTCTCCAACAAACCATTATCTGGAAAGTACCAATTCTTGGAAAACAATATTTCCTTTCGCAGAAAAGTATTACCCAAATTTAACAAATAACCAGATATTCATTCCCCAGAAATTCCTAGCTGACGGTTGCCCTCGCAATCAAAATGCTGCCTTTCAAACAACAGGTGCAGATAGGCTGCCAAACCAGACATTTCTTATTAATCTTGGACAATTTCATTTGTTTGAAAATATTTGCAATTTCCAACTTCCCCCCAATCTACACATTTTGGCTATCAACAAACATTTCTCAAACACATTAATACGTTGGTGACTGTTGATACATATGTATACTTTTACGATCTCCCCAATTTCGTGCAAATTGGTCGGATTTTCGCAATGCTCGAGCAAAACTTTGCTCCTCTTGCTTGAAGACCATTATTATAACTGAAGAGCAAACGGTAAAATCGAATAGGGGTAAAATTCTGCACACTCCTATAAACCATCCATAAATGACTTAACATTATATGGGGGAGGGGGAGTTTTGTATTTTGTGATGATGTGTGACGACAGGGGGGTAGGTGGTCATGTCATGCTACGTAGCTTTTTTAAAGGGGAATGGGTTAACCTGATGTCACGACAACCTTACCCGTTTCATCTAACTAACATCGTTCTTTACTTTTTTTTATTTTTTACGGCGACAAGGGGTGGGGGGAGAGTTACCGTCAAGCTACGTAATTATCAGGGGGTATTTAGAATTTTGTGACGAAATGCTACGATGGGGTAGGGGGGTGTTAAAAATTCCTCACTAAAAAGCTACGTCATTTGTGGATGACAAAATAAGAGGTACGCAGGGGTTTTAAATAAATGTTTAAATGAAATGCATCACGTTTAAGTGGACCAAATTTTGGTCGTAACACGTAATTTGCTACTTCATGTAACTGTTTCAAACAATTTGTAATCCGATTCACCATCTGAATCGTGTTGTTACTCTAAACAACGCTTTCTCCGAGCCCGAGGAACTACTCAGCCATAGAAAAGTTCTTTCTGAATAGCACATTGAGAATTAGCAAAAACATAACCACCACATTTATATATATAAGTGCCAACTGAACAATTCTTAAAATAACTCAATCAAAAGAATGATAACAATTCAAATATTTAGGTGTGTGTACTTTGTTTAAATTCTCATTATTTTTGTAATCACAATAAACATTTAAGTGACTAAAATCTAAACGAAACGTTTGTTAGAAATTTAGTTGAGAAAATTGAATTTTCAGTCAAGTAATTTTCTGGGCTTTGGTACTTTCTGGAAATTAGTTTTCTGGGAATTGATGTATTCTGGTAAATGTATTTCTAAGGAAAAAGCTTTGAAATTGTATTTGTTGGGAGATGGTTTTCGGGAAAATGTTATAGAATCCTTTAAGAGAGTTTTGGAAGTTGGTGAGCCCCTTATTCTAGTTCTACAGTTTAAACGTTCAAAATGTGATTTACAACAATATAAATTCGATTATTTTAATCGCTGTATCAGTCAGCAGACTCAAGGTGTATTGGTAATAACACAAATTACTGTTTCATGTTACCCCACATGAATCGTTTATATAGTTAAATCGTTATCTTGCGTATATTTGAGTTGGTTAGCAATCATATATCTAACAGTAACGTTTACTGTTGTATACTCGATCTGTACGTAAGGGATACTAATGATATGCTCTTACTATTGAAGTGGAGCTAAATTGTAAACATTATTATTAGCGTTGTCTTCCAAGTAACATTTATAGTTTTATAGCATGCTACATATGCAATCTATGTTTTATCGGTGGCTATAAAACTACCCTTTACGGTATGGTTATTGAATTGTTACTAGGGCTGTCCATCGGAACAGAAACATGTTGCTCCGCTGTTGCAAGTTACCCCGTTTGACGGTAATGCTAATTAGGCTAATTAACTATGATATTTTTTGTTTCGAATGTTACAGCGTCGACATTTAGTTTATCAAATTCGTGGCTGGCGAACCATTGTATATAGGTGCAAGGTGTACTAAGAATTTTATGGACATTTCCACAATTTTATTGAACATAACCAGGCATGGAATCAGAGTTTGGTGATATGAGAAAGGCACAATTGCACTACTAGGTGGATTTAAAAAGGTTTAATATGTAAGAGATCAATCTAACAAAATCGATTTTATTTTAAAGAGCTCAGAACAATTGAGTACTAGAATGATTGTGATATTTTTGCCATTCTCGTGTAGCTTATGCAATCGCTCTAAACACTGAAGTTTTAACAAAGGCCCGGAGGGTCGAGTCTCATAAACCTATCAACTCAGTTCGACGAGATCGGAAAATGTCCATATGTGTATGTATGTGTGCATGAGGCAAATAATGTCACCTTTGATTCTCATAGATGCCTGGACCTATTTACACAAATGAAAGGTACAACCTTCCGATCGGTTGTGTTGAATCGGACTTGCGGTCCTTAGGTTACGGGTTGAAGAAAGCTGTAACACAGCATATTCTCATATAAAAGAGTCCACCATGAAGTTCAAACGATGTAATACACATTAAAATATGTGCGACATTACTTGAATTTGCGAGTCTACATCCCTAATGACCAATCGAAGTAGCTTTGATCACAATGACCACTTATGACGCTTCTTGATCAGTGCTGCGGAATTTTAAAATCAGTTTCCTAATTCTGCTTGTATTTACCGAAACCAACATTCAGATTCACCGCCTCCCTCATTCATTGACTTTCCACTTGATTGAAATTTCATGCAAAATCGAACACTCGAGTGCAAGGGAAATACAACAAACCGAAGCATTTATTTGTTATTATGTGGACAGTTTGAAGACAGAAGATGACATCTTCTACATTTTCGAAGCCCAAGTGAACTGCGTAATCTATATCTGGTGCACTTTTGCTCAATAAAATCCCTCTCGTCGCTATCATAGAAACAAAATTCAGTTTGCTTCTGAAACCGGACATATCCGAACCAGAATGCGCTGTATCGGGAAAACGAATGACGAAGGAAATCGCGGCGGGCATGAATTGAATTTCGTTTCTGTTTCAAGTTCTGGCATGGAGGTCAATGTTTTTAAGCTCTGTTCTTGATGCCCCCAGGGAACTTGCTTACTTGCAAGTTAATGTACTAACCAATTCTGTACTAATCTCTCAAATATTTTATTTATTTATATATAGGTCTTCGACTATTAATCGCACAGACTGGCTTATCAACTAATCCTAATACTAAAAGTACATCTTGCAACATTAAAATCGAAAAAACATGAAACTTGATTAAACACACGACAACATACATTTAACGGGTTGTTTCGTCCGAATTGCGTACGGCACAACGGTAAACGGAAAAAGTCCACTTGGCGTGTTTGTCTTCTAGGTGCATTGAAATTAAGTTGACCCAAGAGTTGGCTGCTTTCAATGTTCCCGTCCAGGATGTCAAAAATAAGCATTCGTTGATGTTTGATTCTCCTGTCAGCAAGCGTAGGCAGGTGGATTAATGCGCAACGTTGCACATACGGCGGTAAACGAACTGGGTCGGTCCAAGGTAAAAGGCGAAGAGCATACCTGATGAAACATTTCTGCACCCTCTCAATGCTGTTAATGTGGACTCCGTGATAAGGAGCCCAAACAGGAACGGCATACTCCAAGATGCTGCGTACAAGCGAACAATAAAGCGTTTTCAAACTGTACACATTCTGGAACGACTGAGTGTTTCGCCTTAAAAATCCTAACATGCAGAACGCTTTGGCGATAGTAGACGCTACATGCTCGGAGAAAGTTAACTTGTTGTCCAAATAAACTCCCAAATCTTTGACGACGAAGTTGCGGTGCAAGTTGGCTGACGACATTTTATAGTTAAACATGTTCGGCGATAGGATCCGAGTGAATGTAATCACGCTGCATTTTTCTATATTCACCTCCATTCCATTGATGGTGCACCAATTTAACAAAGCGTCAATGTCTAGCTGAAGTAATTTACAATCCTCCAAAGATTTTATAAGTCGGTAGAATTTCAAATCATCGGCAAACATAGATTTCGGAGATTTCAAAACCGTGCCAAGATCATTTATAAACAAAATGAAGAGCAATGGTCCAAGATGACTGCCTTGTGGCACACCAGAACAGATATCAAAAGGTGTAGAAAGTGTATCACCTAATCGAACAAAAGCGCTTCGTCCTGCGAGATAAGAAGCAATCCAATCTGTTAACCAGTCCGGGAATCCAATGCGTTTAAGCTTCTCGACAGCAAGGCGATGCGGAACACGGTCGAAGGCCTTTGACAAGTCAACATAAATGGAATCAACTTGTTGTCGCTTGTCAAGTTTGTCGATGATGCTGGATACATACGCCATAAGGTTTGTGGTTGTAGATCGTTTACTGACGAAGCCATGTTGTTCCTCAACGATGATATGACGCACAGACTGATAAACAATGTCGTATATCAATCGTTCAAATACCTTCGGGAGGCAGCTGAGAATCGATATCGCCCGATAGTTCTCCACATCATGAACGCTACCACTCTTGTGCACAGGTGTGATAGCAGCAGATTTCCAGTAACTAGGAAAAACAGCGTCAGTCAACGATCGATTGAAAATAACGGACACTGGAAATGCGAGAGAGTCCGCACAGTTTTGGATGAACGATGGTGGTAAATGATTGGGTCCCGCTCCCTTGGACGCATCTAAAGACTGCAACTTGACGAGAACATCCTCACGAGAGAAAATAATACGAGATAAATTCAGGTTGTGCAGCGGCAAAGTGCTCAGGTACGATTCCAACAAAGGTGGTGAGTTATTACTTAACACGCTTTGGAAGAAAGTCGAGAACATGTTTGCGGCATCCAATGACGTAGCAGCCGAACTTCCTTTATAGCGAACATTAAGGGGTATTCCTTTCGAGCTCCTACGACGGTTGACGAACGACCAGAAGGATTTAGGATCACGTTGAATATTGCTTTCGATGCGTTGAATATAGTTGCGATAGCATTGTGCATGCAAATTGTTGTATTGACCCTCCAAATCACGGAGTTCGGCTTTGTGCAGTGTGCTCGTGGACTTCAGCTATCTTTTCCTCGCTTTCCTCACCCGGTTTTTAAAATTCTTCAATTCCGCATCAAACCATGGCTGATTCTCCCTTCTCCTAATACGCGTTCTAATTGGAATAATTCGTCGCATTATTTCGTAAAGTGTGTCATAAAACACAGTGACAGCATCATCAACCGAACCAGCAGTAAGAATTTCGTCCCATTGAATATTCGCTACCTCAGAATTCAACGCTGAAAAATCACACCGATTGAAGTCAAAATCGCAATCGACTGCAGTATCGACACATTACGTATCCAAATCTAATATCATTATAAACGGTCTGTGATGCGAATCAACTCTCATCAACGGCAAAGGGGGCTCGGTTAGCTCAAACATGCTCGGCTCATTAACAAAAGCAAGATCAAGTAATCTATTGTTGTCATTTTCGAGATAATTGATTTGTTTCAATCCGGAAGAAACAACAAATTCAACAAGAGACACTTCTCGTTCAGAGGTTGCATTGCTGGGTAGAAAAGCACCTATATCATTGTCATATAACCAGTTCAGATGAGGAACGTTATAATCTCCAACCACGACAATAGTATCACACTCAGCCGCTCGATCGCTTATTTGCTGTATGCATGAAGCGTGCTTTTCGTATAAGCCGGTTTCAGAGTTAGGAGGAATATAAACGGTACATATATAAAGACAGCCGGTATTTAATTTGACTTGGACAACTATTTGTTCCAAGCTATCATCATCGATGAGGGAAATTGTGCTGCTGTTTAAATGATTTTTTACACCTACCATAACACCGCCGCCGCGCTGGTGTGTGCTGGTGCGAGGGTTACGATCGCATCGATGAAGCGTATAGTTAGAAGTTAGTTCAGCATTCAAAAATTTATCATTCAACCAAGTCTCGGTAAACGCAATAATATCGTACTCACAGATGGTTAGTGCCCCATATAAGGATTTAATCTTTGTTCGGAGACCTCTCACGTTCTGATAGAGCAGAGTAAACGGATGGCGTATGCATGTATTTCTAACCAGCTGATCCGGAGTCAGAATGCGGGCAGAATGAGAGAGATGGTCAGGAGTAATTTCACTATTATTGGCCGATTTTAGGTTGGATACGAACCGGGGTACGGAAATTTGAGGGACGAAAGTCAAACTGCCGGAAAATAATTCCTCTTTGCCATGTTGACGCTGAGAGGGCAGCATCTTTCAGGTGCGGTCCGATTCCGACTTTGAATGATATAAAAGTCAATTCTTCAAGCTTTTTACCTTTTGGAACTAACTTCGTCACATCCACAGTCTCATCGGAGTTAAGATTCTGCTTCACTAACTCGGCAATTTGGATATCCGTAGCTTCTGGAGAGAACCCGGAGAGATAAAGCCAAAACATTTCTGCTCCATTTTTCTTGGTGACGAGAGGAATATTAACGGATGGCTCGAATTCTTTAGTGCCAACTGACGCACGCGGGACGGCACTAACATTTTCATCCATTTCGAGTCTTCGTTTTTTTTCGCAATCCACTAGTGCCAGGCAGAGGAAAGGAACGCAGTGGCGTTGTCTCAGAATAGCGCTGTAGAATGGCATCGATTTTAGTTGTATGTTGGTCAACTGTTTTCTTCAGTTCTTGAAGTGTATTGTGATGCTCCTCATTCATCAACTGCAGAACGCTGCTTGTTGACGACATTGCGTTTCTAAAGCAGGCATGAGACATCATCTTAGTACACGCATAACACATCCAAAACAACTGAGAACTGCTTTTCATTAAATCGCGAACTTCAGCAGTTAGTTTGACGCACTTGAGATGAAAATATTGGTGGCAGAATCCATTGCAAGCCACTTCACTCTCTTTCTCACAATCGTTAGCGCACACACCACACAACTTGGTAGCCATGATAGCTTTATCAGTGACTTAGCCACGAAACAAAACTTTTTATTTCCTCGTAGATAGGCACTTCGGCGGTCGGATTACGCAATACTCCACAATATTCCGGTAGATCGTTTGGTAATGATGATGATGATCGATAAGTGATAGACGAAAAACATGCGTTAAATGAAAAAAAAACCAAATTAATAACGAGCAAAATCAACTCCGGCTGGTTTGTTTACCTCCAACACAATTGTTAATGTCACACCTATTGACCGATTTTTACAAACTTTTTACAATTTTCGATCTGCAGTTCTAGACCAGTGATGGCCAATCAAAGATTCTTTGAAATTATTGTCCACTATCGACAATTCCGGAAGTCCCAGGAATCGGGCATATTCCAAAACTAAACCCATACCAGCTTTTCGGCGATAGTTGAACCGATTTTCACATCACAAACCAAGCATGAAATAGAAGGTTTAAAATATGGCTGGTGCACCCCAGGTCATACCTTCACCTCCATCTCGAAATCTCGTTAGTCATATTGACGATTATAAAAGGTCATTGCAGTCCCTGGAAAAAGACCATTTCTCAAAATTACCAAACTCATGAGAGTTTCTCGAATATGGTTGGGCCGATTTTCACAAAATTTGCCTCAAATGATATACCTTCATAGACTGCCGCAAAATTTTGTACGGATCGGTTATATTGTTCCGGAAATATAGACTAAATCGTCCGGTTACATATGAAACTTCCATATAACCCGGAACAATCATTTTGTCTTTATCATATAGAAACGTTTTGCAATAACTCTGGAAATCGTCAACCTAATCCTGGTCTGGAGGGCCGCGTATCGTATACAAACCGACTTCGAGATCGGTCATTTTTTTCAATCACGAGAAATAGTTTCGTCTTCGACGATAAATTTCGTGTAATATACACACAAAAAATGATGAAATTTACACGACCTGTAAACCGCCTTGGTTGTAAACAAATATTGCTTGAATCGAAAATATGATTGAAAATCAAATTAAAATCAATGCACATAAATAAAGCATAAAAACATGATTTTGCACTTTTATCCGTATAATATTCCAGGTAACATATTTTTCAATCATATTGAAATAAAATTAATTGGTCATTCAGTTAATAAAACTGTAATTTTCAATCAACGTGTAAAATTATATCAAAATCCGTTGAAAAAGTACATGTATTTGTGGAATGATTTAATTTTACATCTATTTTCATTCTACAAATTTTTTCTGCGAACACTAAATACGAAAAATTACAAAAAAAATGTTGTTCAAGTCATCATGTTTTAGTTCGTGAAAGGAACGAAACCAACTATTTACAATGCTCCCCGCCCATTGCTCTATAGCGGGAAATGAGAAAGCTGATAATTTAGCCAAGATTGGTGCACTAGATGGTGAAATATATCAAAGACCCATCGCTTACAATGAATTTTATAGCGCTTCTCGACAGAGGACACTTGCTAGTTGGCAAACATCTTGGGACAATGGAGATATGGGACGATGGCTACACTCAATTATCCCTAAAGTATCAACGAAGGCATGGTTCAAAGGATTGGATGTAAGTCGGGACTTCATCCGTGTGATGTCAAGGCTCATGTCCAATCATTATACTTTAGATGCGCATCTCCGTCGTATTGGGCTCGCTGAGGGTAATCATTGTGCTTGTGGAGAGGGTTACCATGACATTGAGCATATTGTTTGGTCCTGCACTGAATATCGTGAAGCCAGATCACAATTAGTAGATTCTTTACAAGTCCGAGGAAGACCAATCCATGTTCCTGTTAGAGACATCCTGGCGTATCGCGATCCTCTATACATGGAACTTATCTATCATTTTCTAAAAACAGCGTCTGTCAAAATTTAATTAAATTCATCTCCTCATACTCTCATCCAAGGCTAATCATTCACCAATTAAAGTGTCCTACAATATTCAGTTTTTAAATTTAGACAATAACAGAAAAAAGTAAATAAATACACCCGAAAATACTAGATCATTATGAAATATAACAATGTAAGGAAAAAAGCAAACAATAAAGTGATTTCAGTGTTAGTTTTAGACAAATTACTAGTATAGGTAAAATTAGTCTTAAGGATTTTTGTAACGTGCTATGTAAAAAAAGAAACTGGCGTAAATAGCTTTTGCAAATGCCGTGTCAAATAAAGGTATGAAAAAAAACTATTTACAATGCACGAAAATGCTCGGATCCGTGGTTGAACCTATTTGTAGCAGATTTACGAATAAATTCGTTCAGCGAATAGATTTTTTGTGCATAATAATTTTAAGGATTCCTCCAAAAAATTGTTTATATTATCAAAGATGCTCGTAAATATTAGAAAGGCTTTACTATATTTCATCAAACAATTTGTTTGGCTAATGAATTACATTCGTAATAAGCCTACGAAAGTCGTTCCATGGTTTATACAAAAAAAACTGGTTATAAAAATAAATGTGCTTCCGTAGAATTACGAATGATTCATCATATGTGCGAAAAATTCGTTTGTTTTACGAAAGTTTTCTGTACGAAACCTATTCGCAGCAGATTTACAAAAATATTCCCTCAGTGTGAATTCAAACTAGTAGTGGGTTTTCAGTATCTGTATGTAGGATATTATAGATAATTGATTTTATCCGTTAGAGTCAAAAATTAAGAGAGAGATGGAATTGTAAACAATTATTATACTTTTAATATAACAAATTTTCGTATAGGTTCAACTATTAGTGTTGGTCACCGTCTATAGTAATAGTGGCAGTTTTCAAAGTACTAATATAGACTCATATTTTTAACTAGGTTATGTGTTTAACTATACAATTATAATGTAACAAAAATGTTGTAGGATTTGTTGTTCGTAAATATTGCAGAAACCATTTTAATATAGAAACTTATGCAATAGAGTGACAAAAAATGACCCCTATCGGCCCACCCCGGAGTCGATTTATAGTCCCACCAGGAGTACTTGCTCCGAATTTGAAGCAAATCGGGCAAGTCTAGCTACCGCACCAACGACCTGAAGTTTGTATGGGATTTTTCGACAAACTACATGGAGAAAACCCACTAGCTCGTATTTTCGCCGCTAGGTGGCACTGTATGCATCCTATATCACCGTAAGTGCAAATAAGAAAGATGATTTAATTGTCTACAACTTTGTTAAAGACTGCTAGAAAATCCGGCTTTGTTAAAAGAAGTTATTAATCTTTTAACGAAGTTATGTCTGAGTCAGTTTTGCATGGTGACTAGCTGTGCATGGTTGTGTATCAATACTCCATTCCCATGAACTATCCATTTTTGTGAAATAATGGTTAGATTTAGCTCAATGGTATGTTCAGAAGAGTTTTGGTACATAATACGAATTATGTTTTGGTTAGAAAATGTATGTTGTGACTACATAGAGGGCGCAAACACTAACTTTTGAACGGAGAGAGATATAAATTGAGCGTCTTCTACAAAGTTGTGGAACAGGCATTTTGTAATAACTCCACTGAACATCTTGATATTCTATCTCCATTTTATAAAAAAAAATGTCAGTGTATTGGAACTGGTAATAGTGAATACTCGACTGACGAAAGTGAAGTATTGAACTTCTTTTGAACACACACTTTTCAGGGTGTATCGACCAATCAACAGCGACTGCCCCTGAGTTCTTTTCAGGTAGTTGTAATGCGTGGGCATTTTCTCGTAGATAAAATCAAATTGCGCGCTCGTATAAGACTGGGAACTACGGATAAAAACAAAATTTGCTCGTGAACTCCATCTGTCCAACTTGTCAGTCATGGGTGTAGCTTGCAAACTTGCGCTCAAACAAAAATATTTATGCCTGATATGAGTCCAAAAGTGTCAAAGAATTTGTTCTCCAAGCAAAATTGCAGCATTCAATCTTCACATGGCTACTGTTGAATATTATTCGTATAATTTTTATGAATTCGAATTCGGAACTACATATTATCTAATAGAGTCAAACCACGTCAAGTGGGCCTCGAAATTTCTACAAAATCACCGATTTTCATGAAAAATAATTTTTTTTGTGTAGGGGACATGGAGAGTAATTTTTGATATAAATATATTTGCAAAATTGCTTTTTTTGTTTAAATTATGGGCTTTTATACTTTTGAAAACAGTAAAATTGTTTTTTTTTCAATTTCTTTTATTTCAGAAACTACTTCAGATACTTGAATGAAATTTTGCACACTTATAGAATGATGTTTACACTATCGTATAAATATAAATTTACGGAATATTTGCTTTTATAGCTGCATTTTACATACATTTTTAATAAACAATTTAAAATATTTTTATCTTCTCGGCTCTGAAAAAAAAATAAAAATATGCCAACTGACGCAGCAAACTTTCACCTTCAATAATTTGTAAAGATATTTTTGTCCTTTTGTTCCTATCCAGAGATATGAATTTTGTTAGCCTACGGTGTTTTCGTTTTCGATTTGCAAGGTGGGAGTTTATGGTTAAGCTGAATAAATGCGGAATGCGGCAAAATATTTCACAATAGTCGCAATTTATTCTCAGTAACTTGGTGGAATGAAAAGTTCGAACAGTACATTGGCAAAGACATTTGTAAGTTTGATGCGAATATGAAACATTCAAGCTTACAATAAGTGCACTATAAATCATATACGTTGTATGTGTATCGTACTCGTTACAACTATAAAACCTCAATAATGATAACAATTTTAATTAACGCATGTTAAACTAAATTTTTACAATAGAACTGACGACGTTCTAAACAATAGAAGTTGCTATGTGCTATACAATAGACGTTGCCGCGTGTTAAACGATAGATACCGCAAGGTGCTCAACGCAAATTTGAACATGCCAGTTGGTCGAGCGCACGTGGGCTGTGGCTAGTGCGTTATCGTGGGCATCATCGAAATGCGCCGCAAAAATTTCATATCTCTGAATAGGAACATGAAAATCGGTGTTTTTGTGGAAAAACCACTTGACGTGATTTGACTCAATATGTAACAACTCTGCAGTACTCCAATCGCGTATCTGGATATTTTGCTCCTCATATATAGACGAACCAATCTACAGGAAATTAAACCCAAACATGTTATTGTTTCTAACCCTTTGTAGTAAAGAGCTATAGCTCTTAATAACATGGGGAACGTGCAAATCGAGCCAATTTATTCAGCTTACTGATTTTAGTGAGATGGAAACTTCAAAAGCCTGTGCTGCTGTCTAAACAACGAAAACCGCCAAGAGATTTAATATCATTCAGACCCATATTCCGGGTGCATGTTCTCGGAAAGTTCTTGTCAAGTGTTATCCTCAACAGGATAACGAAATGCACGGAACGCGAATGCGGTCTCTCAAACAGATAATTTGGAATCTGGAAAATAAAATCTACAGAGAAGCGAGCTGGACAGAGCAGAAGAGACGCTCAAATAGAGGAGGAGCTGTTACTGCACCGTAGTAACGATAGACGTCAAGACCGCGTTTTTCAGCGTCAGCTAGGAAGATATAGCAGAATCTGTGCACAAAATGCGATTACCCGAACATCTGTGCAGTAGTCTGTTTAGAACCAAGTGCTGGTCTACGACACACATTCGGGACAGAAATGGACAAGAGTAACGACGGGAGTGAAATAAGGCTCTTTACTTGGCCTACAACTTTGGAACATGATGTATAATGGCGTTCTAACGCTAAAGCTGCCTATGGTGGTCGAAATAGTTGGATTCGTGGATGACGTCGTTCTCACAATTACAAGAGAGACGATAGAAAACTGGATGGTTTTAGGTTACAGCAAGCTAACCACAAAATAAGGTGGTGCTGGCAGCAACTGCAAAGTGTTGCAGCTGGTTCAAAACACAGCTGGAGGCATATCAATCATATCGATGCGTGTACTGAAACAAGAGTGATATTAGGTGATGGAGCAGTAATAAACGTTTTCTGGCCACATTGAGAACTTGAGCCCAACGTCTTAAAATGTTTTTTTATTTTGATTATAGAGGATTTAACGTTAGGGTCATTCGCCTCTTTCCGGGTTAGAGAAATCTCTTTTGGAAAAATCTTTAACACTATGTGCGGGGTTGGGAACCGAACCCAGGTAGCTGCCTACAATCCAATCGATTTACCAACTACGCTATGCCCGTCTCCTGTCTTAAAATGTGTTTGTATGTATGTGTTGAAGATACGCCGGAGCACGTGGTCTTTGAGTACCCCTGATTCGGGGAAGTGTGAAGCGATATGTCGGCTCTAAGCATAGAAAATCATAGTAGCACAGATACTAGTAGGGCTACATACCGAATCGTCGGACTGACCTCCGCGCTTCGGTGTCGGTAAAAATACCGCCAACGAGGAACTCTCAGTCGGACTAGGGTAAATTCATCGCAGGGACCTATCGGAGCAGATATCGACGGGAGCTAAATAACTCGGCAGCTCACCGCCAGTCACTGTCCAATTGGATTTTTTGAGTCAAATGGCTCAAGTGCACAGATGATCTAAATGACCTAAAGTTTGACACAAAAGTGAGTCACATACTGCACAGGCAAAGCGTTTGAAGATTTTTAAACCATACTATAAGAAAAGATATTATTTATTGTCACCCAGTACATACACAGTACACACACTGACATTTGCTGAAATCGATAAACTGAATCGAAAGGAACATGAAACTCGGCCATCCGGACCTCGGTAAAAAATCGATCTTCAGAGCAATTATATAACCTATCTATTAAGGAAACCAAAATTTTGTCCCAACCTGTACTTTTCAAGTGATCTAGTAAATGTTTCAACAGGTTTCAACAATTTAATATACTCTCAAACTTGTGCCTTTCTCTTTTATTCAAATTATGATGCGATAGCTGGTTATGTTCAATATAATTGTGGAAATTTTTATTACATTCTTATTACACTTGGCAAGTATATACAAACACACGAAGGCGATGAACTTGATCAGCAACACGTAAACGTAGACACACTTGAAACAAAAAAAAAACATTTATTTAGCTGAATCAGCATAAATTCAATGCTTTCTTCATTTTATTATCTAATTCGTTTATATAACACGGCTTAATGCGGTAACGTCACGGAACCGTGGGTCTTTTAAGAAGTTACCATATGTGAAAATAAAATAAAACAAAAACAAATATTAGTGTGTCCTTCGGATCTCTTCCACGCACCTTTCAATTCCCCTTTGCATACTTCTTTCGCGGAGTGGAAAGATTTTTCTACTTATCTACTGCATCTTGGGGGTCAATTTCTCTTATTCACGTCAATGACATTACCGTTAATGTTATCTTGATGCCTATGATCAGATGTTCATCCTTGCCTACAGCATTACCGGTCACCAGCGTAAATCCGTCGTAATTGGTGATAGCAGTTGATTTTGAGCTATTGCATGCTTCTTTTACAGTTGTTTGTATGGCCTGAACAGCTGCCCCAAAAATGGCAACCATTTGTAGTACAGGTATTGAAGATTGTGTTTCGAATCGGTTTTCCGTAAATGATGTCTATCGGTTGTGATGCATTCTCCTCAGCAATAGGGATAGGTCCTTCGGCAAGCATCCTCCCCACAATAACACCGTTACCCGCGATGTAATTCATCCAGGTATCATGTGTAACGGATTCCACTTCTTCGAATTGTTTCCAGGTTTTAGTTACCGTTCATGAATGATACCGTTTTTCAGTTGATATTTTTCTGTGATAATTAATTAAAAAGAAATACAGTTTACCGTTTACGTTTCAGCCTACTTTTTTGTTTCTGCCATCCTCAGAACGGTAACACAGTTGTTCGAATTGTAATTGATCACGGGGAGTACGCGGTGATGAGCCTTAATCCTCTGATGCCCAAATTATGTTTTACCTAAAAATACTATTGTAGATTGTTTTTGTAATGAGAAAGCTGGAAAATATACTGCCAGCTCACGAAAGCTATAGATTTTATTGCTAATAACTTTTATTTCCGGTGTTCACAACATAATTTCACAAATACAGAGGAGTACTACAAGCTAGCAACTTAAAAATATTTTTTTTATTTTCTTCTATTTCAATGGCAGTTTATGGGAGGAAAAACCGGCAGTTTAGGCTATCTTAGCCAATATTATATCCATTAGGTTTCTGCTCCCCATGTTGTAGGAGGCGATTGCAAACAGCAGCCGTCAAGTGTATCTCCGTGCCGATGACTGAATAGTCAGTTGCGAACGAAGTATCTTGAGGCCCTTGCTGGATCAAGCGATCTCTGAAGTCCTAAAGCAACCTTCCAGGGTTCGCTATATGCTGGGCTTAAATAAGACGGCAAACAATCTGCTACAAATATTATCATTTTGATCGTTAATTGTGACAAGATATTTCATGCGATATAGTTGCCTTGTTCGAATGTTATTCGCTTCAAACCAGCCCTGTTTTGACAAAACTACCCATATCTCAGAAAGTAAACAACATATCGAAAAACAAAAATAATAGTGTCAAATGGGAGCGTTAGGCCTTTCATTTGTAACTAGTTTCATTAAGATCGGTTCAGCCATTGCTGAGATAATTACATGACATTTTGTACATACATACATACACACACACATACAGATATTGTCTCAATTTATCGAGCTGAGTCGTTTGGTATATGAAACTCGACCCTCCGGGCCTCGGAAAAAGTTTTCAAAGTTTGAGCGAATCCTATACATTTCTTTTGTAAGAAATGTAAAACACATTAATGTCCCAAAAATCCGAATCTCAGTGCAGATCACTGCAGTATGGGTCTCTCTGACACTGCACTATTCTGGGTCAGTTATCTCCGTTACTAAATAATAGAACACACTCAACATACCTTGATCCCTTTATGATAAGTATACGAAGCTTTCCTAATTTATGGTTTCGTGAAAAACAGCGCTGGAACCATAATTTCCTGTCCGAAAGTTTTTTGTAAAAGCATGTTTGTTTACTTGTCTATCGGCAACACTACAGCATAGCACAAAGTTCTTGAGCACTACGTGAAAACGGTTTGATTGTGGTCAAAATAGGATATATAATCTTATGTATTACGTTATAGTAAAATGGAAATTTGGAATAAGCCTTTAAGAGTAAGTTTTATTTCGGAAAAAGTATTGAAGGCTATGGCTATGAACACCTGCTAGCATAATTGACCATTCATAATCGATCGATTGTTACAGTGTGAAAGCTTGTTGCATAAAATTATATCTCATGGCCAGCTAGTCATATGGAGTTTTCGATTGATTGACACCGGTGTAGTGGACTGCACTGGTTTTGCACTTTCTAGCAGAAGTGTCAATGGAACATACCCAGTTTTCTGCACTTCTGCTAGAAAGCGCAAAAACGGTGCAGTTTCAGTGCACTCCACTACACCGGTGTCAAAAACCCCAATAGTTTCGCATGTTTGTTGATACAAATGACTTGACTTGCATTGATGTCAATTTCTATATATAGGCAGCAAGTTGAAAAGGGTTTATATACATTTTAGGGAATCGATGTGTTTGATTGTTTGCACATTCTACTAAGCACAATGTTTTGTAGTTTTCATAAATAGTAATGGTAGAATATAATTCAACTGTATATCTGTTTCGGAGATAAATTGGTATCACGAGTATGATTCGAATATAAGAAGTCAACATCTATCACGTTGTACGATAAATAACAGGTGACTTTTAAAAGTATTCGGCACAATCAATCGAAACAAATGAGGTAGACTACAGTAATGAAAGTTTGGCTGCTATTTAGATTAGCGAATAAATTGAATATATTTTTTGGTACACATCATTACTTTTAACTATTTACGAAAAATGTTTTGAATTTTTTTTGTGATCGTATATTACGATCATTTGTGTTTTCAACCTTCATCACTGACTTTTCATTGCTGAACGATATGTTTCGGTTACCTTAGGCCGAAGAACTCTTGTATGTTTGCAGACAGGGATACAGGTACACAAACCATTTTTTCCGTCCAACTTACGGACTATGTGCCTGAGCATGGTGTACGACTACGCTCCTTTGCCTAAGGTGTACGAAAAAGAACATTTGTGAACTTAGGCGTCAATAAGATCAATGTAGAGCCATTTACCCAAGGTTCGACGCAAAACGGAACTTTCTTCATCGACAGGCTTTGCTCGATTCCTGGCGTACAGAACCATCAGAAGACAAGTGAAACGAATCTCCTGAATTTATGAATCCTTTTTGGTTGGAACTCAGACATATGATTACTATCTTGAAATACCAGCTCTATATTTTTGTGATCACAGGCCATGCATGTTCTCAATTTTGGCAACGGAATACTGCAGAGTATGATCAAGAGTTAGAAGATGAGTAATCAATGCGAGGTCTTGTTAGTTATGTTCTAAATAGTTGAGTAATTGTTTTTGTAGCTAGTAACCCTACTAAGATAAGATTTTCAATCAAAGCCATGTAATGGTCTGGATAAAGACATTCCTATTCCTATGTCCAAACAGTATGCTGGTATATAGGTATTGAACTGACAATTTAATCATTGTACTAGTCAAGTCAATAGCCTGTGCGGTAAGTATCGACAAACTGCCATGTCGAACTATCGAATCACGGAGAAATGACATTGGCTAGCGATATGCTAGTGCCCTAGAAGGACAACAGCGCTCTCAATGTTTCGAGTGGAATTTGTTGCGAACCGTTTACTGTGGGTAGCAGATAGAACACAAAACATGAAGACATCGTATGCATTAGGAATTACGACAACTGCTTGAAGAACATCCCCATCGTTCGTAGAATGATAAATTGATCGGAATAACGTATAACCATCCTGTAAAAAGGTTCCCGCTACTGACCTGATCCCGCAAATTCAAGAACAAGAGAGAGCAGCGGGCAAAATTAAATCTATTACATTGCAACTGACTGGAATTGAATTAATTGATTTACTAATATAATTTTTACTTGAAAACCTACTTCGTTCCTTCTAACAGTCGTTTTCGAAGGAACAATAGATTTACGTAATACCAGCGGTGATGAAAACGAATGCTGTAATTCAGATTAGACCCAGTCCGGTTTAGGTTCAATTGAGAAAAATTTTGCTAGGCTTGAAACTGAGTTCAGCTTCATGCAAAATCGACATAATATATTCGCATGTTATTAACTATTGAGAATCTTTTCAAATGTAGCGCTCAATTTATCGCAATACGTATTTTGTCAAAACCCGTCAAAGTAATCAACAGTGCTCCTAGAATACTTTCAATGACGGTACATTTTCCATTGAAGTGGTCCCTTAAATAATATCGAAGCTTGCATATATTGTTTCACTATTCATAATTTTCCATCAGATCGTGGACGATTAGCATTTTCACTGTAGAACAAATTGTCGTTTAATTCTTAGTGATAGAACAGAAATGCACAAGATATGAAAGAAGTTGTTGAGACTGGACGGATGACTTGGCAAAATGACACAAAAAGTTGAATGCGGAAGAATCGCCTAAATCGTGTCGGAACTTAAAAGGGGTTGTGTAAGGTATTATCGGCAAAGAAATTGGATTCCTTAATTTTTTTCGGTACAAAGATTGATTGTCTATTCAGTCAGGGGCCACGTCGAAAACTGGTTTTGCGGTGTACACCATAACTCAAAATCTGCTGGACTAATCGTTGATACATTTGCATAGTTGTTTTTCACATCACTCCACAATTAATTAATGGAGCTTTTATTTTTTGGTTGATTTTCGAACTTTTCGTAGCACTTTGAAGCCAAAGTCCGATTATTGAAAAAAAAAACCGATTTAATCCACCTATCAGTGAGATGAGACCATAAAAAATTGGAATAATAAAATAAATAGGGTAAGGTGGGGCAAATCCGACCTTGTAAATGGTTTTGGCTGTAAAATGCTCATTTTGCATCGGATCAAGTTGTTTTATATACCAAATTAAAGGTTAGACTTCTGGACAACTTTCAATGTATAGCATTTTATTCCTATCTTGGGAAAACTTTGAGATACCAGTGTTTTACGAAAACGTTCATTTTAGCTGTTTTCAAAAATGGTGGGGTAAACCCGACCGCTTATGTTTTTGGTTGATTTAGTATAGATACTACCCAAATTATATGGATTTACCATTGAAAATAAATCAATGAATGTTATGTTATTGAATTGTAGCATGAAGAAAATGGAATTCAATGTCAATCTTGGAATGTCCAAATCACGAGCAGTAGTACGTAAAGATATTCCCATTTTTCTCGGAGCAATTACTAGACGAATACTATATTCATCACGTTTTTGTATCTTTCGTTTGTAATTATGAACCATTGTGAAAAAATAATAAAAAATAACAATAAAAATATATTCCAATTTTATAAATAATCATTTTCTTAGCAAAAAAGCGGTCGGATTTACCCTACTATTTAGAGATCGGATTTGCCCCACCGCGTCATTTTTCGATGCAATTAAAAAAATGATGAAAAAGTTGGACTAAATTCATCTATGCACTTTGTAGGCCTTTAATCAAAGAATTTAAATCCACTTACACTTTTTATGCTTTCACTTTAACAATAAGAATTATCCTGTAGTCAATGATACACAAAAATCAAATCAGAAGTTGTAAAAACAACAATAAGGTTTGAGCATCTCAATGTAGACTAGTAAAATGCTTTCATACCACCATTATAATTATTTTCGATGCTCTACACGACAACATTGATATTAGTTCGCTTAGTGCTTTCGATTTTCGATAACAGAGGGGATCGGGTTTACCCAACGGTCGGATTTGCCCCACCTTACCCTAATATGAATAATATTGACTAAATTAACTCTTTCATACCTAATAATTTTGTCGCATATATACCAAAGCCGTTTTTCTTAAAAGTGTTAGAGTAAAGAAAAACCTGTTTTGATCAAGATAGATGCTTCTCTAGCAGTGCTAGAAGCTGCTGAATTTTTACATACTAATCCTTAATACACATCTCCTGCAAAGTTTTGAATAGTTTGGGCAGAAAAGTTAGCCGAAAGCAGTCCAAATTAATAAGATTTATCAGTTTTCAAAAATATTTGAAGAAAACGAAGATATATCAAAACATAATTTTTCCCCGATAACTGAAAATGTCTCTGGCAGCACTGCTCTAGTGAAATCCAATCAAAACAATTGCAATAACTTGAGTTCTACGGATCTTTCTTGCAACTATTAGCGCTCAAATAAACGGTGATTGTCACAATTATTAGTTTTACTTTTTTGTGAAGAAACCTTGTCCAAGCCCAAAGTTATACTGCCCATGAACGCATATTTGTACCGTATTCTATCTTTATGGGACTGATTTGCGAGCATGGGCAGTAAAGCTATTTGAAAATGTTGTTCATAAATAACAGGATAAACAGAGAAGTAATAAAATCAAAAAAATGAATGGAATGAATAATATAAACAAATTAAAGAATTTTTATCACAATAAAAATGTTTTCTATCTTTTTATCATTTTTTCATTTTGTTTGTTTTTAAGCAGTTAAATTATTAAAATGAAAAAATCAGCGATATTAAAAAGTAATAGAATTAATAGAAGAAATTATATTGTATCTAATTAATGTTCTAGATGAAATGAATAAAGTGAATGACTGAACAAAATTAGTCAGATTATTAAAATGAATAAAAGTGTGAACCGAAAAATATCAGAAAAAAATATTAGAAAAAAGTGAATAAAATAAATTAAATGAATAATTCGAATAAGGTACATAAGATTAGGGTTCGTCGCGATTGCGGTAATTACCGCAACCGCGCGGTATTTACCGCACACGCACCGCAAAATCTGCGGTGCGGTGAGACACTTTTTTCCGCAGACAATTCTCGGCTTCACTGTGTCTCATCGGCATAAACAGAACTTCTGCTCGGACGGGACATCACGTTTAATCAGTCGTTCGATTAAAACACAAAGTGTGTTTTAGTTTTAATGGATTCGCGTCAATCCGGCGCTAATCTATTCCGACAAAAAGTTAGTGTCGGTTTCTGATGAGGCGAAGCCAAAACGCAACTGTGTAAGAAATAAGGATTTGTGCCTTCAAGTGCAAAGACTGGTTTTACCAACAAATTTTCACCCTAGTGAGAAATTTTGGTGTTTACCAAATTTTCCTCCTTAGGGTGAAATATAGCTTAATGCTACATAACCTTTTTTCGCGTACTTCCATTCAAATTTACTAAAATTTTCTACCAAATCAGGTCCTAATATTTTTCAGTCAAGACTATTTTGTAACTTTTTTGAAGCTTTTGTTGCCAAATACCACATAGTTTGACTCCCGTTCACTTCAATTGAAGTTTTTGCCATTGGCTCTTTGGCAAAATATTAGAGGAACATTTATTAAAGCTAGAACTTTCGAACTAGCATTTAGAAAATTACACTTCATTCATTTTTAAAGGGAGCAATCTTAGTTTTTAAATGATGATACATCTGTTTCTTGAAGAATGCGGAAGTTAGAGTTTTGGGATATTTTGTCCGTAAAACCCCCTATTTTTAAAAATCATTTCTGCTGTATGCTACAAATCATACATTTTTTGCAGTTTTTCTAATGTTCAATAATTCTATGCCGGTTGAGACCGGACTCCTGATTAGATGTAATGTATAGGCAATTTTTTTTCGTCAAGTATGGCGTCGTTCTTATTGATGAAATACAATATGTTTCTATTTCACTGTATTGGAATATATGCGCTACTATATAGAAGTACTGGTATTTCGACTTTAATTTTTTTTTGGTGAAATTCCGTTAAGAATGAAAGGTGGTTTACTGCGTAAATGCGAAAATCATCCATTTCATTTTCATATGTCAAAAACATTGAAAATATGAAAATTTAAAGAAAAAAATATGCAACTTGATTTCTTATTACATTTTTATTCCACATTTTTCAATTAACTGAAGGTTTGCTAAAATAAAAGTTTTCCTATTACTGCAGTAGAACGTTTTTGAATGTATAATGTTTGCCTTAAAATGTATGGAATTTTATTAATAGAAAATGCAAAAGTTGATTTTTTCATAAACATTACATTCTGAGGAGTCTCTTAAAGTTAAATTTCGTGTGAATAAGAATAACATTTTATTACATATGGTTACACAAATGTACAATTTTTCAACACCATTTTTAAAAATATAAAAATTTTACCGCATTACTGCGCGGTGCATTGCGGTAAATAAAGTGCGGTTGCGGTAAGCGGTGCGGTTTTATTATTTTTTTGCGGTTGCGGTGCGGACAATCCATTTACCGCCCACATCCGCACCGCGACGAACCCTACATAAGATAATAAACTGATCGGAATGCATACAAAGAATTAAATGAATACAATAGATAAAATTAGGTCACATAAACAAAATAAATAAAAACAATGCTAAATGAAAAACCGATTTAATCCATCTAGCAGTGAAATGAGACATTTCTTACACATTTCACTATTGGATTAGTTTGCAGAACTCACAAGAAGTAGGCACTCAACTAGAGGTGGGATGAAAACAGTTTCTAGTCTTGCACCAATAAAATCTCGAATAAATTGAATAAATTATAGAAATCAACAAAACGACCGAAATAAAAAAGTAAAGCAAAAAATGAACCAATAGGTTTTTAAATTCATAAAATGAGTAGAAAAATTAATGTAAATCAAAATTATAATACACACGAATCAAATTAGATTAGGTTACTACATAAAAATTAAGATTATATATAGAAATAGTTATAAGATCAATACAACAAATTGACTCATTCTAACAAATTGAATGAAATAAAACGAATGACTGAACATGAAATGCATAAAATTAAAGATATGAATAAAATGAATCAAATGAATCAAATGAATCAAATAAATAAAATGAATCAAATGAATAAAATGAATCAAAAATCAAATTAATCAAATAAATCAAATGAATCAAATGAATCAAATGAATCAAATGAATCAAATGAATCAAATGAATCAAATGAATCAAATGAATCAAATGAATCAAATGAATCAAATGAATCACACCAATCAAATGAATCGAATGAATCAAATGAATCAAATGAATCAAATGAATCAAATGAATCAAATGAATCAAATGAATCAAATGAATCAAATGAATCAAATGAAACAAATGAATCAAATTAATCAAATGAATCAAATGAATCAAATGAATCAAATGATTCAAATGAATCAAATGAATCAAATGAATTAAATAAATCAAATGAATCAAATGAATCATATGAATCAAATAAATCCAATGGATCAAATGAATCACACGCTTCAAATGAAGCAAGTGAATCAAATGAATCAAATGAATCAAATGATTCAAATAAATCAAATAAATCAAATGAATCAAATGAATTAAATGAATCATATGAATCAAATGAATCCAATGAATCAAATGAATCACACGAATCAAATGAATCAAGTGAATCAAACGAATCAAATGAATCAAATGAATCAAATTAATCAAATGCATCAAATGAATCAAATGAATCAAATGAATCAAATGAATCAAATGAATCAAATGAATCAAATGAATCAAATGAATCAAATGAATCAAATGAATAAAATGAATCAAATGAATCAAATGAATCAAATGAATCAAATGAATGAAATGAATCTAATGAATCAAATGAATCAAATGAATCAAATGAATCAAATGAATCAAATGAATCAAATGAATCAAATGAATTAAATGAATCAAATGAATCAAATGAATCAAATGAATCAAATGAATCAAATGAATCAAATGAATCAAATGAATCAAATGAATCAAATGAATCAAATGAATCAAATGAATCAAATGAATCAAATGAATCAAATGAATCAAATGAATCAAATGAATCAAATGAATCAAATGAATCAAATGAATCAAATGAATCAAATGAATCAAATGAATCAAATGAATCAAATGAATCAAATGAATCAAATGAATCAAATGAATCAAATAAATCAAATGAATCAAATGAATCAAATGAATCAAATGAATCAAATGAATCAAATGAATCAAATAAATCAAATGAATCAAATGAATCAAATGAATCAAATGAATCAAATGAATCAAATGAATCAAATGAATCAAATGAATCAAATGAATCAAATGAATCAAATGAATCAAATGAATCAAATGAATCAAATGAATCAAATGAATTAAATGAATTAAATGAATCAAATGAATCAAATGAATCAAATGAATCAATTGAATCAAATGAATCAAATGAATCAAATGAATCAAATGAATCAAATGAATCAAATGAATCAAATGAATCAAATGAATCAAATGAATCAAATGAATCAAATGAATCACATGAATCACATGAATCAAATGAATCAAATGAATCAAATGAATCAAATGAATCAAATGAATCAAATGAATCAAATGAATCAAATGAATCAAATGAATCAAATGAATCAAATGAATAAAATGAATCAAATGCATCAAATGAATAAAATGAATCAAATGCATCAAATGAATAAAATGAATCAAATGAATAAAATGAATCAAAAATCAAATTAATCAAATAAATCAAATGAATCAAATGAATCAAATGAATCAAATGAATCAAATGAATCAAATGAATCAAATGAATCAAATGAATCAAATGCATCAAATGAATCAAATGAATCAAATGAATCAAATAGCATATGTTCGGTCTATTTTAGAATATTGTAGTATTGTTTGGTCACCATTCATAAAAAAACACGAAGTGAGAATTGAGTCAATCCAAAAACAGTTTCTATTATATGCACTACGCAAGTTAAGATGGACAGTATTTCCTCTTCCATCTTATGAAGCACGTTGTATGTTGGTAGATATTCAAACATTGAAAGAACGTCGGGACTATGCTATGATCTCGTTTCTAAACGATATCGTCATGCAGCGTATTGACTCATCTTACATATTGTCAAAATTAAATTTATATGCTCCTACTCGTCAATTACGTAATAGAAATTTGTTCGCGATAGGTCATCACCGTACAGACTATGCTAAATTCGGTCCACTAAACCAGATGATGGCTGTGTATAACGAGCATTGTGAAAGTATTGATCTCACCATGCCCCGAACAAGTTTAAAACAGTTTTTCAACTCTTTACGGCATCATAGTACATAGAAATAGTTTACAGGATAGTATATAAGCAATTAATATTTATATAATGTAGTCTACATTTGATTGACGAAAAAAAATAAATAAAAATCAAATGAATCAAAAATCAAATGAATCAAATGAATCAAATGAATCAAATGAATGAAATGAATCAAATGAATCAAATGAATCAAATGAATCAAATGAATCAAATGAATCAAATGAATCAAATGAATCAAATGAATCAAATGAATCAAATGAATCAAATAAATCAAACGAATCAAATGAATCACACGAATCAAATGAATCACACGAATCAAATGAATCAAATGAATCAAATGAATCAAATGAATCAAATGAATCAAATGAATCAAATGAATCAAATGAATCAAATGAATCAAATGAATCAAATGAATCAAATGAATCAAATGAATCAAATGAATCAAATGAATCAAATGAATCAAATGAATCAAATGAATCAAATGAATCAAATGAATCAAATGAATCAAATGAATCAAATGAATCAAATGAATCAAATGAATCAAATGAATCAAATGAATCAAATGAATCAAATGAATCAAATGAATCAAATGAATCAAATGAATCAAATGAATCAAATGAATCAAATGAATCAAATGAATCAAATGAATCAAATGAATCAAATGAATCAAATGAATCAAATGAATCAAATGAATCAAATGAATCAAATGAATCAAATGAATCAAATGAATCAAATGAATCAAATGTATCAAATGAATCAAATGTATCAAATGAATCAAATGAATCAAATGAATCAAATGAATCAAATGAATCAAATGAATCAAATGAATCAAATGAATCAAATGAATCAAATGAATCAAATGAATCAAATGAATCAAATGAATCAAATGAATCAAATGAATCAAATGAATCAAATGAATCAAATGAATCAAATGAATCAAATGAATCAAATGAATCAAATGAATCAAATGAATCAAATGAATCAAATGAATCAAATGAATCAAATGAATCAAATGAATCAAATGAATCAAATGAATCAAATGAATCAAATGAATCAAATGAATCAAATGAATCAAATGAATCAAATGAATCAAATGAATCAAATGAATCAAATGAATCAAATGAATCAAATGAATCAAATGAATCAAATGAATCAAATGAATCAAATGAATCAAATGAATCAAATGAATCAAATGAATCAAATGAATCAAATGAATCAAATGAATCAAATGAATCAAATGAATCAAATGAATCAAATGAATCAAACGAATCAAATGAATCAAATGAATCAAATGAATCAAATGAATCAAATGAATCAAATGAATCAAATGAATCAAATGAATCAAATGAATCAAATGAATCAAATGAATTAAATGAATCAAATGAATTAAATGAATCAAATGAATCAAATAAATCAAATAAATCAAATGAATCAAATGAATCAAATGAATCAAATGAATCAAATGAATCAAATGAATCAAATGAATCAAATGAATCAAATGAATCAAATGAATCAAATGAATCAAATGAATCAAATGAATCAAATGAATCAAATGAATCAAATGAATCAAATGAATCAAATGAATCAAATGAATCAAATGAATCAAATGAATCAAATGAATCAAATGAATCAAATGAATCAAATGAATCAAATGAATCAAATGAATCAAATGAATCAAATGAATAAAATGAATCAAATGAATAAAATGAATAAAATGAATAAAATGAATAAAATGAATAAAATGAATAAAATGAATAAAATGAATAAAATGAATAAAATGAATAAAATGAATAAAATGAATCAAATGAATCAAATGAATCAAATGAATCAAATGAATCAAATGAATCAAATGAATCAAATGAATCAAATGAATCAAATGAATCAAATGAATCAAATGAATCAAATGAATCAAATGAATCAAATGAATCAAATGAATCAAATGAATCAAATGAATCAAATGAAATAAATGAATCAAATGAATCAAATGAATCAAATCAATCAAATGAATCAAATCAATCAAATGAATCAAATGATTCAAATGAATCAAATGAATCAAATGAATCAAATGAATCAAATGAATCAAATGAATCAAATGAATCAAATGAATCAAATGAATCAAATGTATCAAATGAATCAAATGAATCAAATGAATCAAATGAATCAAATGAATCAAATGAATCAAATGAATCAAATGAATCAAATGAATCAAATGAATCAAATGAATCAAATGAATCAAATGAATCAAATGAATCAAATGAATCAAATGAATCAAATGAATCAAATGAATGAAATGAATGAAATGAATGAAATGAATGAAATGAATGAAATGAATGAAATGAATGAAATGAATGAAATGAATGAAATGAATGAAATGAATGAAATGAATGAAATGAATGAAATGAATGAAATGAATGAAATGAATGAAATGAATGAAATGAATGAAATGAATGAAATGAATGAAATGAATGAAATGAATGAAATGAATGAAATGAATGAAATGAATGAAATGAATGAAATGAATGAAATGAATGAAATGAATGAAATGAATTAAATGAATGAAATGAATGAAATGAATGAAATGAATGAAATGAATGAAATGAATGAAATGAATGAAATGAATGAAATGAATGAAATGAATGAAATGAATGAAATGAATGAAATGAATGAAATGAATGAAATGAATGAAATGAATGAAATGAATGAAATGAATGAAATGAATGAAATGAATGAAATGAATGAAATGAATGAAATGAATGAAATGAATGAAATGAATGAAATGAATGAAATGAATGAAATGAATGAAATGAATGAAATGAATGAAATGAATGAAATGAATGAAATGAATGAAATGAATGAAATGAATGAAATGAATGAAATGAATGAAATGAATGAAATGAATGAAATGAATGAAATGAATGAAATGAATGAAATGAATGAAATGAATGAAATGAATGAAATGAATGAAATGAATGAAATGAATGAAATGAATGAAATGAATGAAATGAATGAAATGAATGAAATGAATGAAATGAATGAAATGAATGAAATGAATGAAATGAATGAAATGAATGAAATGAATGAAATGAATGAAATGAATGAAATGAATGAAATGAATGAAATGAATGAAATGAATGAAATGAATGAAATGAATGAAATGAATGAAATGAATGAAATGAATGAAATGAATGAAATGAATGAAATGAATGAAATGAATGAAATGAATGAAATGAATGAAATGAATGACATGAATGAAATGAATGAAATGAATGAAATGAATGAAATGAATGAAATGAATGAAATGAATGAAATGAATGAAATGAATGAAATGAATGAAATGAATGAAATGAATGAAATGAATGAAATGAATGAAATGAATGAAATGAATGAAATGAATGAAATGAATGAAATGAATGAAATGAATGAAATGAATGAAATGAATGAAATGAATGAAATGAATGAAATGAATGAAATGAATGAAATGAATGAAATGAATGAAATGAATGAAATGAATGAAATGAATGAAATGAATGAAATGAATGAAATGAATGAAATGAATGAAATGAATGAAATGAATGAAATGAATGAAATGAATGAAATGAATCACACGAATCAAATGAATCAAATGAATCAAATGAATCAAATGAATCAAATGAATCAAATGAATCAAATGAATCAAATGAATCAAATGAATCAAATGAATCAAATGAATCAAATGAATCAAATGAATCAAATGAATCAAATGAATCAAATGAATCAAATGAATCAAATGAATCAAATGAATCAAATGAATCAAATGAATCAAATGAATCAAATGAATCAAATGAATCAAATGAATCAAATGAATCAAATGAATCAAATGAATCAAATGAATCAAATGAATCAAATGAAAAAAATGAAAAAAATGAAAAAAATGAATCAAATGAATCAAATGAATCAAATGAATCAAATGAATCAAATGAATCAAATGAATCAAATGAATCAAATGAATCAAATGAATCAAATGAATCAAATGAATCAAATGAATCAAATGAATCAAATGAATCAAATGAATCAAATGAATCAAATGAATCAAATGAATCAAATGAATCAAATGAATCAAATAAATCAAATGAATCAAATGAATCAAATGAATCAAATGAATCAAATGAATCAAATGAATCAAATGAATCAAATGAATCAAATGAATCAAATGAATCAAATGAATCAAATGAATCAAATGAATCAAATGAATCAAATGAATCAAATGAATCAAATGAATCAAATGAATCAAATGAATCAAATGAATCAAATGAATCAAATGAATCAAATGAATCAAATGAATCAAATGAATCAAATGAATCAAATGAATCAAATGAATCAAATGAATCAAATGAATCAAATGAATCAAATGAATCAAATGAATCAAATGAATCAAATGAATCAAATGAATCAAATGAATCAAATGAATAAAATGAATAAAATGAATTAAATGAATCAAATGAATCAAATGAATCAAATGAATCAAATGAATCAAATGAATCAAATGAATCAAATGAATCAAATGAATCAAATGAATCAAATGAATCAAATGAATCAAATGAATCAAATGAATCAAATGAATCAAATGAATCAAATGAATCAAATGAATTAAATGAATCAAATGAATTAAATGAATCAAATGAATCAAATGAATCAAATGAATCAAATGAATCAAATGAATCAAATGAATCAAATGAATCAAATGAATCAAATGAATCAAATGAATCAAATGAATCAAATGAATCAAATGAATCAAATGAATCAAATGAATCAAATGAATCAAATGAATCAAATGAATCAAATGAATCAAATGAATCAAATGAATCAAATGAATCAAATGAATCAAATGAATCAAATGAATCAAATGAATCAAATGAATCAAATGAATCAAATGAATCAAATGAATCAAATGAATCAAATGAATCAAATGAATCAAATGAATCAAATGAATCAAATGAATCAAATGAATCAAATGAATCAAATGAATCAAATGAATCAAATGAATCAAATGAATCAAATGAATCAAATGAATCAAATGAATCAAATGAATAAAATGAATAAAATGAATCAAATGAATCAAATGAATCAAATGAATCAAATGAATCAAATGAATCAAATGAATCAAATGAATCAAATGAATCAAATGAATCAAATGAATCAAATGAATCAAATGAATCAAACGAATCAAACGAATCAAACGAATCAAACGAATCAAACGAATCAAATGAATCAAATGAATCACACGAATCAAATGAATCAAATGAATCAAATGAATCAAATGAATCCAATGAATCAAATGAATCAAATGAATCAAATGAATCAAATGAATCAAATGAATCAAATGTATCAAATGAATCAAATGAATCAAATGAATCAAATGAATCAAATGAATCAAATGAATCAAATGAATCAAATGAATCAAATGAATCAAATGAATCAAATGAATCAAATGAATCAAATGAATCAAATGAATCAAATGAATCAAATGAATCAAATGAATCAAATGAATCAAATGAATCAAATGAATCAAATGAATCAAATGAATCAAATGAATCAAATGAATCAAATGAATCAAATGAATCAAATGAATCAAATGAATCAAATGAATCAAATGAATCAAATGAATCAAATGAATCAAATGAATCAAATGAATCAAATGAATCAAATGAATCAAATGAATCAAATGAATCAATTGAATCAAATGCATCAAATGAATCAAATGAATCAAATGAATCAAATGAATCAAATGAATCAAATGAATCAAATGAATCAAATGAATCAAATGAATCAAATGAATCAAATGAATCAAATGAATCAAATGAATCAAATGAATCAAATGAATCAAATGAATCAAATGAATCAAATGAATCAAATGAATCAAATGAATCAAATGAATCAAATGAATCAAATGAATCAAATGAATCAAATGAATCAAATGAATCAAATGAATCAAATGAATCAAATGAATCAAATGAATCAAATGAATCAAATGAATCAAATGAATCAAATGAATCAAATGAATCAAATGAATCAAATGAATCAAATGAATCAAATGAATCAAATGAATCAAATGAATCAAATGAATCAAATGAATCAAATGAATCAAATGAATCAAATGAAACAAATGAATCAAATGAATCAAATGAATCAAATGAATCAAATGAATCAAATGAATCAAATGAATCAAATGAATCAAATGAATCAAATGAATTAAATGAATCAAATGAATCAAATGAATCAAATGAATCAAATGAATCAAATGAATCAAATGAATCAAATGAATCAAATGAATCAAATGAATCAAATGAATCAAATGAATCAAATGAATCAAATGAATCAAATGAATCAAATGAAATAAATGAATCAAATGAATCAAATGAATCAAATGAATCAAATGAATCAAATGAATCAAATGAATCAAGTGAATCAAATGAATCAAATGATTCAAATGATTCAAATGATTCAAATGAATCAAATGAATCAAATGAATCAAATGAATCAAATGAATCAAATGAATCAAATGAATCAAATGAATCAAATGAATCAAATGAATCAAATGAATCAAATGAATCAAATGAATCAAATGAATCAAATGAATCAAATGAATCAAATGAATCAAATGAATCAAATGAATCAAATGAATCAAATGAATCAAATGAATCAAATGAATCAAATGAATCAAATGAATCAAATGAATGAAATGAATGAAATGAATGAAATGAATGAAATGAATGAAATGAATGAAATGAATGAAATGAATGAAATGAATGAAATGAATGAAATGAATGAAATGAATGAAATGAATGAAATGAATGAAATGAATGAAATGAATGAAATGAATGAAATGAATGAAATGAATGAAATGAATGAAATGAATGAAATGAATGAAATGAATGAAATGAATGAAATGAATGAAATGAATGAAATGAATGAAATGAATGAAATGAATGAAATGAATGAAATGAATGAAATGAATGAAATGAATGAAATGAATGAAATGAATGAAATGAATGAAATGAATGAAATGAATGAAATGAATGAAATGAATGAAATGAATGAAATGAATGAAATGAATGAAATGAATGAAATGAATGAAATGAATGAAATGAATGAAATGAATGAAATGAATGAAATGAATGAAATGAATGAAATGAATGAAATGAATGAAATGAATGAAATGAATGAAATGAATGAAATGAATGAAATGAATGAAATGAATGAAATGAATGAAATGAATGAAATGAATGAAATGAATGAAATGAATGAAATGAATGAAATGAATGAAATGAATGAAATGAATGAAATGAATGAAATGAATGAAATGAATGAAATGAATGAAATGAATGAAATGAATGAAATGAATGAAATGAATGAAATGAATGAAATGAATGAAATGAATGAAATGAATGAAATGAATGAAATGAATGAAATGAATGAAATGAATGAAATGAATGAAATGAATGAAATGAATGAAATGAATGAAATGAATGAAATGAATGAAATGAATGAAATGAATGAAATGAATGAAATGAATGAAATGAATGAAATGAATGAAATGAATGAAATGAATGAAATGAATGAAATGAATGAAATGAATGAAATGAATGAAATGAATGAAATGAATGAAATGAATGAAATGAATGAAATGAATGAAATGAATGAAATGAATGAAATGAATGAAATGAATGAAATGAATGAAATGAATGAAATGAATGAAATGAATGAAATGAATGAAATGAATGAAATGAATGAAATGAATGAAATGAATGAAATGAATGAAATGAATGAAATGAATGAAATGAATGAAATGAATGAAATGAATGAAATGAATGAAATGAATGAAATGAATGAAATGAATGAAATGAATGAAATGAATGAAATGAATGAAATGAATGAAATGAATGAAATGAATGAAATGAATGAAATGAATGAAATGAATGAAATGAATGAAATGAATGAAATGAATGAAATGAATGAAATGAATGAAATGAATGAAATGAATGAAATGAATGAAATGAATGAAATGAATGAAATGAATGAAATGAATGAAATGAATGAAATGAATGAAATGAATGAAATGAATGAAATGAATGAAATGAATGAAATGAATGAAATGAATGAAATGAATGAAATGAATGAAATGAATGCAATGAATGAAATGAATGAAATGAATGAAATGAATGAAATGAATGAAATGAATGAAATGAATGAAATGAATGAAATGAATGAAATGAATGAAATGAATGAAATGAATGAAATGAATGAAATGAATGAAATGAATGAAATGAATGAAATGAATGAAATGAATGAAATGAATGAAATGAATGAAGTGAATGAAATGAATGAAATTAATGAAATTAATGAAATGAATGAAATGAATCACACGAATCACACGAATCAAATGAATCAAGTGAATCAAATGAATCAAATGAATCAAATGAATCAAATGAATCAAATGAATCAAATGAATCAAATGAATCAAATGAATCAAATGAATCAAATGAATCAACTGAATCAAATGAATCAAATGAATCAAATGAATCAAATGAATCAAATGAATCAAATGAATCAAATGAATCAAATGAATCAAATGAATCAAATGAATCAAATGAATCAAATGAATCAAATGAATCAAATGAATCAAATGAATCAAATGAATCAAATGAATCAAATGAATCAAATGAATCAAATGAATCAAATGAATCAAATGAATCAAATGAATCAAATGAATCAAATGAATCAAATGAATCAAATGAATCAAATGAATCAAATGAATCAAATGAATCAAATGAATCAAATGAATCAAATGAATCAAATGAATCAAATGAATCAAATGAATCAAATGAATCAAATGAATCAAATGAATCAAATGAATCAAATGAATCAAATGAATCAAATGAATCAAATTATTACTGTTTACGGGATCGCGGCTGCTCTCAGCCCCCGAGGATGGACGTTGCTGTTCCTGAAGGGAACCCGCTTAAGCCCCAACGCCTGGTATGGACGTTCTGGGGTGGGCAAGGAAGGCCTCTTTTTGGTCCTCGGGTCCCAGGGTCGTATATTGTTGTGGGAGGGTTTTCGGATCTGGTCGAAGGGTATGAATTGAATTTAATATTTTCTAGATTTGTTAACTTACTCTATTAATTTGTTCAGCTTCCCAATTTGCGGCGGCGGGCGGATAGGCAGGGTAGGGCGTGGTGGTGCACTGGCGGTAATCTCTGGTGATGGCGATAGGGCAGATCGTCCCTGGCGTCAATCTTTCTGCTGCGGCGGGCCCTCGAGCCACACGGTCGTCCTTGGTGTTTAGCGGGAGGAGCGATTAACGACACACGGTCGATGAAACCCGCGACGACGGCCTGCTATCTCTTTTACGGTTAGCCGTATCAGCAGTAGCACTGATCAGGGCGAGACAGGCAAACTCTTCGCTGGTCCTTGATAATTAGCCGGCGACTTCAGTCAGGCCGGCGACCAGGGCTAAACTAGCCGGTTTCACCACTTCTGGTTAACAATCTTAACTTGAACTTTTTAGATTTTGATCCACTCGCTACCGTGGTTGAAACCCAAGAGAGCGGCTTTCCGTCGTGCAGCTACTACGAACCTCCTCATTCCAATTTCCTTCTGTTCCTTCTTGTACCAACCCATCCCAATGCAGCCAACCACCCTCGTAGCTGACTCCTGCCAGATTTCCCAAATTCCGCCCACTGAAGTTGTACCCAAAAGGCTGATAGGGTTTGGTTTTATTTTTTTTATATAATATTATTTACATCGGTATTAAACCTTCAACCAGATTAAACAAAATTGCATCTTAACTTAGAAATATTTATTATTTGTAACCGAGCGGTTACAATCCGCCCGTGGTTGGTTGAAAAAAAATTGAACGATTTTTTTTTTAAATTTACTACTTTTACTTACTTTTTACATTTCTTATAAAAGAAATGTATAGAATTCTCTCAAACTTTCAAGATTTTTTCCGAGGCCCGGAGGGCCGAGTCTTATATACCAATCGACTCAGCTCGACGATTTGGGACAATGTCTGTGTGTGTCCGTGTGTGTGTATGTAACGGACAAATTCTCATTCGTTTTTCTCAGCAATGGCTGAACCGATCTTATCCAAACCAATTTTAAATGAAAGAACTAAAAAACAGTATGAACGCTATTAATTTGTTTTTGATTCTGATGTTTAGTTTCCAAGATATGAATGTTTGAATGTGTAAAAATTGCGTTTTTTGCAGTTTTTTTAAATTATCTGCAGAAATTGACATAATAGATTAACAATTTATATGTTTTTAGACAGCTTTAACGAATACCTTTCGAACAAGCTATAGATTGTTGAAATGGACTATTATCAAAAGAGATATTTAACATTAAATGCGGACGAAAGATTTTTATCATTTCCCATTGCCAGGAATATGACCAAAAACATGTAATCTATTATTAACGCCAAAACGGCTTATTTTAGGTCAATAGTATCTTCGGAGAATTTAATGGAGGCAATATGGAAGTGATTATATCGAAATGATGTCTTCAGCAAATTTGTAGCTCTTACTTTTGCGAATAACTTTACTGAATACTTTAAATATCTATTTTGAATACTTTAAAAGTTATGGCTTGTTCTTTGTTGATTACTCTTTGTCGCCTATTGATTGTTCAATATAGTAATAATGCATTGAAATAAGCTAAACATTATTTTGATAAAACGAATTTTGTATTTCATTTTACTATCTACAATTGCTAGAAATAATCACCGAACACTTCCAAGTTGTCTGGAAGGAACTTGATAACTTATCAGTACAAAAATGTTCCTTTCTGCGAACCTTCTGACTGCAATTTTTCTAACTTATAACCATCGGATCGATCTGAAACAAATGAAAAGCGAAATAAATAACTCCAAGCAACGGCGTAGCCAAGAGAAGGTTTTGGGGTTTAACACCATAAACCCCCCCACCACACCCAAAAAAAATATTGGATTGAAGTTGAAAATTTATTGATGCAGACTGATTTAATTCAATATTACAATAACAATTATCTGACCTGTAGATTGATAACCTGTTGTTGTAAACATCATGAGGACTTTTGATAAATTGTCGGAATGGGGTCCTGATATGTAACTGATCTATTGGTCTTGATTTCACAGTTGTCTAATAACATCAATATCGAATTCCTGCCTGAAAACATTCCAATAGAAAATTCCAGAGTTCTGTAATCAATCATAATCCTCAGATTTATTTTCAGATTGAGCTCGTTTTTGTAGAAATGTACTGTAATTAGGGTCTTTATTTAATAGGAAGCGAAGTTAAAATTGATTTAATGTCTATGAAACATAGAACTGCTCACCAAAAAAATGCATAACTTTCAACATTTGCTAAAATTGTTTTTGCCTTTCTCATTCACTCTAAAATTCGTCAATCTAATCCCGACCCGGAGGGCTGAGTGTCGTATGCCAATCGACTCAGTTCGTCGAGATCGGAAAATGTCTGTGTGTATGTTTGTGTCTGTATGTGTGTATGTGGAAAAAATGTGACCTCTGTTTCTCAGAGCTGGCTGGACCGATGTGCACAAAGTTAGTCTCAAATGAAAGGTACAACCTTCCCATCGGCTGCTATTAAATTTTTTATTGATTGGACTTCCGGTTCCGGAGTTACGAGTTGAAGAGTGCAATCACACAGCAAATTCCCATTTAAACTGAAATGAAAAATTTTCAAAATCAAATTTGTATTTTTGATGCCAAATGACTTTAAAATGCATGAAACATTGAGATGTTTGACAAAAATTGACTTTTTTGGACTTTGGTACATTTTTGCCTTTCTCATATAGAAAGGTTATACAACTCTAAAAATCGTCAATCATACCGGCCCGGAGGGAGTATGCAGTTAGCGGTTGCTACTATAAAATTAAAACTAGTTCAAAATTTCTTAACAAGTTGAAAATTTTCCGCAGGACCTGGACCTCCCGGATCTTTCTCCATGATCCGCCGCTGGTTTCAAGCGATGTTTCAGTATCACATAGTATCTCAAGATCGTGGCTGTCGATCCATTGTACGTATGTGAAATTCGTACAGAACATGTAATATTCATTTCCACCATTGTATTGAACATAACCAGCCATGGAATCGTAGTCTGGACAAATGAGACAAGCACCACTAGGTGGATTAAAACAGGTTTTTATTTTGGGAATGCGTCGAGTTGAGACGAAAACGTAATATGATTAATAACGAGGATAACACTTTCCGAATGTAGAGAGAAATTTATGAAAAATGACGATTTCCATTCGATTCTAGCAGGTCCTGATCGATTTTGATGAGCATTTGATTTTTGTTGTATGACCAATTATATGTATAGGTCAAATTTTTAAAAACAGTAATTTAAGGTCAAGATAGCATCATTTTGAAACCGCCAATTTCGGAGGGTTAGTATCTTCGATGAGTTTTACAAACGTTAAACAGCGCATCATTTGATCAAATAATTTTGACGGTATATCGTCCAAGAAGTATTTATGGTGAATTTTCTCAGGTTAATATTCATGACTACAAAAAAGTCTCAACAAATTCGCTAAAGACACGAACTCTGTTACTATTTTCTGAAAAATTAATTCTGCATAATTTTAAAACTTCAAAAATTACGGTTTCGGAATTATGCCGTTTGGACAGTATGATCGATTTTCACCAAACCGAATTTCTGGCTACGCCGCTGATTTCAAGTAAGTAGAAACAAAGTCGTTCTACACTCGTTCAAAAGAAAGTTCTTTGAATACTGAATATCTATTATAACACAATGAAACCCCGATTTTATCAGCCAAATATGAACATATGTTTGATGGGCTCTAGCAGACGAACAAGACTGAATTCGAGTAAATCCTTTCTTGAGCATGTTTTCCTTATCATGAAGATATGCGAATTATGCGAATATAAAAAGTTCATCATAATATCAGAAATAGTTATCAGACTACATCAAAGGACGAGAAGAATATTTTAACAGCTTCAGTTTATTATAAAGAAATAAAAATGCCCGATTTAGTCAATGTCCCCATTTTATCAGCCTAAAATACACCATAATACTGATAAAAAAGGGTCTTTATTGTATGTATTATTCGCTGTGTTTCATCATAATCATAACATTTCTTTTTTGGAGATTTTTTTATTGCATCGAACTACAACAATTTTTAGGAAGTTTTCAAGGGGTTATTTTATAGACTTCTTCCAAAATTTGGCGAACCTATTCCAATTCGTATACCATTAATTGGTATACTTAAGGGTTTATATGTTGCAGATAGAGAAAATACTGAAATTTTCAGCTTTTTTCCTACACAATATTACGAAAGCTTATTAAACAATTTTTCCTAATAAGTTTGTGAAAATTATAAACTATTTGAAATTTTTTAATAGTTTTATTTTTTATTTAACCGTGATTTTTTAATAAATAGTGACCATCGCTTCACAACGTAGTCTATTTTTCATGGCTTGCGGTGAGCACGATCTCTCGAATTGCTGAACTGAAAATTATGGAATAGAAATTAATTTTTAGTGTTCTTTACAAATTTAACTCGCCGCGCAGATAGCTCTGAATTAGACCCGCTGGTGCCCTAAGACTATTTCGCTAGATTTTCAGAGCACTGTGCACCCAGTGCATTAACGCAAGTGACGGAAGGTTATCGAAAAGTTTCATGAAAATGAAAATTCCAGTAATGATGATGATTTTCCCAAACGGTTCGTTTTCGAGAGGTTTTTATTTGTTCTTTGGCATTAGGATTAGCGGTAATAATTCAAATCAAGGATACTACTGGGAAGTCACCTTTAGAAAAAGTCGATGTCGAAGTAAAATTTGGAACTATGCACGCATGTACTTCAGAAATAGCGTGATATCAGGAGCTGCGATTTCATTTCAACGTTTTTTGTGAAAAGGGCGATACTTACAAATGTAAACATAAGGCATTTTTCATACATGCGAATGGGGGCTTTGAAACGCAACAAATTAACCTAAAAATTTTGATTCTACGATATTGCTTTCTTAAACTACAGCAAAAAATACAACGGGCGAAACTGTATTTTTGTTTGTTTATTTAAAGTTTCGCCCTCCACGCTCCATGCAAACAAACAGGGCGATACTTTTTTTGCTAGCAGTTTAGAGGCGAAACTGTTATTTTCGTATTTTTTTTAGGATTATCAATCTGATACCAGCTGTAAATAGTAACAATGATCGCTATTGAAAAAACACGGACGAAATCGGTGGTGTAGAACGGTAGTTATTGTAAAAAAACGTAAGGGCGATACTTCACTGCTGATAGGTGGGACCGAAAAAGTAAACAATCGCCAAAGGGGTGATGCTATCATTTTGTCAATTTCAATAGCAAAAACAAATTTTAATTTAATAATTTCAAATACTTTATGAAGTTTTGGGTTTCGATCACTGAATCATGCAATCTAGGATGTAAAAAACACAATAGTTCTTGAATAGGAAATAAAACCAAGTCTGGAAATATTCACTGTTGATTTTCTTTGAATGGTGTCACTGCTAGTATCGCCCTTTCCAAGAAAAAGAGTTAATTTCTTAGTTCTCAGTCGCGTTGGAAATTTGAGTAAAGTATAAACTTCAAATCGATTCAAAAAAAATTTCGATTTTTTTGGCTCAGTACAATATATAACCCCTTTAGGAAAATTCAGTTTTCCCACCACAATATAGATATTTTATTAACAGAGCATTAACAATAATTCGTTGGTATGTCTATTTTATGGGCCATTTTTTCGCTTTCCCATTGATTTGGTTTGAGATTTCTAGCACTGATGTTGTCCTATGCTGATTTGAGCGATTCTCTGAGTCCTGCCACTATCCCATGTAGTATGTGTTATCAAAAACATCGCGAAGCATCAAGTTCTAAATGTTCTCAAACGATATAATATCCGAAGAGTGATAAGAGTTATAAGAAATGTCTCATCACACTGTTAGGTGGATTAAAAACGTTTTTTTATTCACTTCTTGGTATAAGAGTCAGGGGAGGGAGGGTAGACAAAGATGGCAGGGAGAGAAAATTGTTTCAGTTTCAGGCATCGTGAGATCAACGGATGGATTACAAACTCGGGTGGCCTTCATCAGGGGAATCATGTACTGGGACGCCGGGTGGTCCTCCTCAAGATAGCAGGGGTTTTTCCAGACGATTTCGTAGTACGGCTCAGATGTGGATCGGCTACATTTCGAGTTAAGCGTGTTATGTTCGTGCCGTAGGTCCCGTGTTTGTTGGCTCATTCGATACAGATGCTTTGATACAGGTGGAAGAGGGTTCTGAGAATGATAAGGAAAATAAGAAGGGGCAGTTAGACTTGTATATTGATGGTTTTCACAAAGGTGTATATAAGGGACATATAGAGGACATCGCGGCTTGCCAGCACATCTCGAACCGGGACGTTGGTTGGTCTTCCTCGGGCCCGCAGGGTATCCATTAGCCGAGACCAGGCGGAACTGTACTCGGTGCACGCCCAGACAATGTGCTCGATGTCGTGATAGCCGTCACCACAAGCGCAGATACCACTATCCACGAGCCCAATACGCCGGAGATGTGCATCCAGCATGTAATTGTTTGCCATGAGTCGGGACATCACACGAATGAAGTCACAACCCACATCCATCCCCTTGAACCAAGGTTTCGTCGATACCTTAGGGATTATCGAATGTAGCCACCTTCCTAGCTGCCCACTGCTCCACGAAGTTTACCGACTTTCGAGGGTTCTCTGATGAGTAAAACTGAAAAATTCGTGAAAGCAAATTGGTCTTTCAAAATCCTATACATTTCTTTTGTAAGAAATGTAAAACGTCACCTTCTAGGGCACCCGCCTTAGCTAAGGAGTCCGCCTTCTCATTGTCCGGAATGGAGCAATGAGAAGGGACCCACACCAAGGTAATCTGGAAAGATTTGTCAGATAAAGCACTCAGTAGCTCCCGTATTTCCCCAAAAAATACGAGGAGTGCTTTCCATGTTTCATCGAGCGAATAGCGTCAATAGAACTCAGACTATCCGAGACGATGAAGTAATGGTCTGCGGGTAATGTTTCAATGACTCCAAGGGTATGCTGAATAGCTAGTTCTGCGGCATAAACTGAAGCGGGGTCACTGAGTTTGTAGGAGGCGGTGAACTTTTGATTGAAAATACCGAAGCCAGTGGACCTTTCGAGGTTTGATCCGTCAGTATAAAACATCCTAGAACAGTCGACTTCTCGGAATTTATTATAAAAAATGTTTGGAACCACTTGTGGGCGTATGTGGTCCGGAATTCCACTAATCTCGTCTTTCATGGATGTGTCGAAGAAAACAGTAGATTCAGAAGTATTTATGAAATGCACACGGTTGGGATTATAAGAAGAAGGGTTAATATTCTGCGCCATGTAGTCAAAGTACAGGGACATGAAACGGGTCTGAGAATTTAGCTCAACAAGCCTTTCGAAATTTTCAATCACGACCGGGTTCAAGATATCGCATCGAATGAGCAATCGATATGAGAGTTCCCAAAATCGATTTTTCAACGGGAGAACGCCCGACAGCACTTCGAGACTCATCGTATGGGTCGACTGCATGCACCCTAAGGCGATACGCAAACAACGATACTGAATTCTTTCGAGTTTGATGAAATGTATGTTCGCGGTGGAGTGAAAGCAGAAGCATCCGTATTCCATTACCGACAGTATCGTTGTTTGATACAACCTAATTAGGTCTCCTGGGTGGGCACCCCACCATGTTCCGGTTATTGTACGAAGAAAGTTGATCCTTTGCTGGCATTTCTGTTTCAGATACCGAATATGGCATCCCCAAGTACCTTTCGAGTCGAACCAGACCCCTAGATATTTTACTGTGAAGACCTGAGCGATAGTTTGACCCATTAATAGAAGCTGTAGGTGTGCTGGTTCACGCTTCCTTGAAAATACAACTAGCTCAGTTTTCTCCGTGGAGAATTCGATACCCAGCTTAATAGCCCAAGCAGACAAATTGTCCAAGGTATTCTGTAATGGTTCTTGTAGATCGACAGCTTTGGGTCCCGTAACAGACACCACGCCATCGTCTGCAAGTTGCCTTAACGTGCAGGAATTGTCAAGACATTCATCAATGTCGTTGACATAGAAAATGTATAACAGGGGGCTTAGACATGAGCCCTGAGGAAGGCCCATGTAGCTAAATCGTGATGTCGATAAGTCACCATACGAAAAATGCATGTACTTTTCCGACAACAAGTTTAGTAAAAAGTTGTTTAAAGTCGCTGAAAGACCATGCTGGTGCAGCTTCTCTGAAAGAATGTTGATCGAAACTGAATCAAAAGCCCCCTTAATATCTAGGAACCCTGATGACATCTGCTCTTTGCTAGCATAGGCCGTTTGAATTTCAGTTGAGAGCAACGCAAGACAATCGTTCGTCGCTTTGCCTTTGCGAAAGCCAAATTGTGTATCTGACAGTAAACCATTTGCTTCGACCCAATTGTCGAGGCGGGATAGGATCATTTTCTCGAACAACTTCCGGATACAGGATAGCATTGCGATCGGACGGTACGAATTGTGGTCGGAGGCTGGTTTTCCTGGTTTTTGGATGGCGATGACCTTCACTTGTCTCCAATCGAGTGGGACAATGTTAGCCTCGAGAAACTTATTAAATAAGTTCAACAAGCGTCTCTTGGCAGAGTCAGGCAGACCTCCAACAAGTTGAATTTGATTCTGTCTGGCCCCGGAGCTTTATTGTTACACGACAAGAGAGCAAGTGAGAACTCCACCATCGAAAAAGGTGTTTCGTTCCCGCTATCGTGAGGAGACGCGGCGCGGTAAATCTTCTGTGCCGGGGCGGAATCCGGACAAACCTTCTTGGCGAAATCGAATATCCAACGGTTTGAATATTCTGCACTCTCGTTAGTACTGTTTCGGTTTCGCAAACGCCGGGCCGTGCCCCAAAGAGTGCTCATCGATGTTTCTCTCGTTAGTCCGTCAACGAACCGGCGCCAGTAACTACGTTTCTTGGCTTTCATCAAACTCTTCATTCGCGTTTCTAACGTCGCATATTGTCGATAGCTAGCGGGTAACCCGTCGTCCCGGAAGGTCTTATACGCGGCGGCCTTCTCCGCGTACACGTCTGAGCACTCTTTGTCCCACCACGGATTAGGAGAGCGTTTTTGTATGTTCGCGCCGGGTACTGGCTTAGTCTGAGCTTGATTCGCGCTGTCGAGAATCAAGCCAGCCAAAAAGCTGTACTCTTCCTCCGGAGGAAGTTCTTGGGTAGATTCGATGTTGTCGGATAGCGCGGCAGCATAGCTCTTCCAATCGATATTTCGTGTGAGGTCATACGAAATATTGATTGATTTCAATGGCCTTGAACCGTTATTGATTGAGACTACAATCGGCAGATGGTCGCTGCCGTGGGAATCAGGAATTACCTTCCACGTGCAATTTAACCGCAGCGATGTTGAGCAAAGGGACAAGTCTAAGGTGCTCGGGCGTGCTGGAGGAGCACGAATCCGTGTCATTTCACCCGTGTTTAAAATTGTCAAATAGAAGTTATCGCAAAGATCCTGAATTAAGGAAGACCGGTTATCATCATAGAGGCAACCCCATGCTGTACCGTGAGAGTTAAAGTCTCCTAAAACTAGTCGCGGTGCTGGCAGGGATTCTAAGATGTGTTGTAGCCGTCGGTGCCCAACCGCGGTGTTGGGGGGAATATATATGGAAGCTATGCAAAGGCTTTTGCCTTTGGATATTACTTGACAAGCGACAACTTCAATACCTGTTATCGAGGGAAGGTTAATTCTGTAGAAGGAATAGCACTTTTTGATCTCCAAAAGCACTCCTCCATAGGGGGTGTCTCGATCCAGGCGAATAATATTAAAGTCGTGGAAGTTGAGATCTATGTCGGAAGTTAACCAAGTTTCACATAATGCAAATGCATCGCAACTTAAATTATTTATTAAAATTTTGAAGGAATCGATTTTCGGGATGATACTTCTGCAATTCCACTGTAGAACAGTGATCAAATCCGTGACCTCGTTCGATGAGTTAGCCATCGAAGGATACAATCGCTAAGAGGAGGGGCCATTTAGCAGTCAACTGCTTCAAAAATGTTCTCACTGTTGGGAGAAAAGCTAACATAAGACTTTTAATAGGATCAGTAATATTGAAAGTTTTTATTATCCAGTCCACTATGTCCGAGAGCTTTAAAATTCCAGTGCTGTGATTACTCTCGAACTGAAACAAAGGAACACTTGAGATTTTTGATGTTCCTGGAAGTGCTGGGAACTCCTTCTCTGAGCTTAATCCTCCGAGACCAGGAGCTAATTGCTTCGGTTTGGTTGCAACACTTCCAATAGATGTTACTTTCGGAGTCCCGTCAAGGGACACCTTCTGGCCTTTACAAGGAACTTTACGAGAGGAAATGTTCCTCCTCTTCCTATAAATTCTAGGCACCCTAGTAGATGTTCCCTCTTGTGGGTTACCAGCCTCGCCCTCGTCAGGAGGCAAGTGAGTATAGATGTTTGCTGAGGATGGTGGCGTAGCATTCTTTAACATTTCTACGAAAGAATGTTTGGATCGTCCCGCAAGGGAATGTTTCAGTTTATCCCCGCGTAGTTTGTACGCGGGACATGCCGAGATATCATGCAGACTCTCCGCACAATAAGGACACTTTTCGGCTTGCTTGCTGCACGAATCATCTAGATGATTCTCCCCGCATTTTCCACAGCGGACCTTATTGCTACAATGGGTGGCTGTGTGACCCAGTTGTTTACACTTTGTGCAATTTATGACCCGCGGCACAAACAGACGCACAGGCAGACGAACCTTGTGCAAGAGGACGAAATTTGGCAAAGCGGTAACAGCGAAGGTCACCCGATAAGAGTTTGATTGGGGGTACGTTTTTGAACCATCCCCCGCAACTACTACTGAGTGCAAACGTTTGCACTCAAGTATTTTCACTGGCTGAAGTAAGCGGTCTCTGAAACGGCCAACCCCGTACTTCAGCAGATCCTCGCACGTCAAACTCTCATCGGTTACGACGCCTTCGGATTGTACTTTTACAGCTGTAATATACACGTTATAATCCCGCGTAAAGTGCTCACAGCAAGCAATATCGTTTGCCTGCTTTGAGTTGGCTAGCAACACCCTTATCTTGTCCGAGCGGACCTTTCAAATTTCGGTCACAGCCGAGAACCGTTCCGTCAGGTCTCTAGAAATCTGAAGAAGATTCAGTGATTTAGTCTTGGGCCGAAAGAAGACCACAAATGGACCAGTTGAGAGTTCTGGATAGCATTTGGGCCGGGGGGGAGCCTTAGCAGTTGAACCCGATTCAACTTCCATTTGACCATCCGGAGAGGGAACCATAGAAAACGTCAACGCACGGGGTCAGCGCCCGCGCAGACGGAAGAAAGCAATAAATTTGTTACAAAAGACAAAAACCACTTAGCTTTAAACTGGTGTCCAACGACGAACCGATTCAGCTTATACAGCTGGCTATTGTTTAATCCTCACACGCGAACAAAAGACTGAGGACCGAACCGAACTGGCAAAATAACCTCGAATGCGGATTAACACTATTCTTTATCACCTCACACAGCCTTACGGACTAGAAAAAACAACCTCTGTCTCGATGGAGAGCTCGAAAACGAATGATTTACACTTACTCTTGGTTTGTAATATAACTGGTGCAACCATTCTTCTAACTGGCTCATTAAAGAACATTAAATGGTTTAACGACGACGACAGTGAATTCTCCTATGAACACTCATCACGACAACCTCAAACTCCAACAACAGCGGGTTTACACCGAATCTAATCAAAATTCCATGCACTTATAATGAGAAATAACAAAAACTTGAGACACTTATAATGAACACTAATATTAAATAAATATCGACCTTCTTTCACACCATGGGTTTTTCTTGTCCGACACCCTAATCGCGCGCGTCGCGGGTAAAATTTTCATAAACTGGCAGAAACACTCCAGCGAAGAGTCATACGACGACTGTCCGACCTAATCAATCTTCTCTTATCCTATCCTACGTGTGATCTATTCGTGTTTGGCAACGACCGATCAACCAACGAAGCGCATACATTCAGCCTTACACTGAATCGAAAGTCGTTGTTGTGGTAGTTCGCCTACAGCAAAGCAACTAAGATTTGTTCTATTGGTAGTACAACCGTATTATTTCCCCTTTATTCGGGTTTGCGATGTTTTCTTACATCGGGTCAAATTTTGATTCGCGAATCATTCGATTTAGATCGGAGTTTTAACCGAGAATAGTTCCAAATTACCATTTGGTCATTATGGTTGCGAGTCCGCGTGAGCTTGATTGACTAAGCAATATTACGGTAACGCGGTTTTGTTCCTCACAAGTTAACGCGTCTACTATGAGACCTGCACGTGTCTATTACACTTTCCAATATATCTACCCTATCCCACACTCCGCGGTTGTGCTTACAGGACCTGGCAGCTGAGGATCAGATCTGACGGTGAGTTTCTCGATAGCTATAGTTTTATGTGAGCAACGATCATGAGTCTATTGTCTTATCTTTAATTTTTTTTTCTTTTAGCTTTAGCCTCCAGAGACTGGGAACGCAAACTATGCAGGCTTTAATAGATTGGCAGGCCATATGCCCAAGTTTCGGCCAGCCGAGTCAGTCAGTTCATATGAGGATGAACCGTGTCGGGCGATCACTGTGCAAGGTACATATTGTGGGCCTAATTTAGCGTTATAATGATCATTCGCGTTTGACAACCTGGTATTGCGCTTGTAGACAGTCTCTCCCACCTCAAACTGTTTGGCTACACGGCGGTTGCGCAGATTATAATTATGGGAGGATGTTTTATGTGCTTTAATTAGGTTGTTAGTCACAATTTCGAAAATTTTAGGTGAGTTCTCTTTTATGCGGGGTACCCGTGACTCGACTGACATTTCGTCTTCATCCTGAATAAGATTGTAGTCCGTACCGTTTAAGACTACTTCTTCGCAACGGGTAACGAAAAACGGACTGAAACCGGTAGAACTGTGAACGGTGGAGTTGATCACCAGTTCTATTTCGGACAGTCGTGTGTCCCAGGACCGTTGATCGTTTCTAGCGTACGATCTGATAGCCGTGTTTATTGACCGATTCACGCGCTCGACGGGATTAGTCTGCGAGTGATATCTGGGTGTGAGCCAATGCTTTACTCCATACATTTCCAATAATGTGCCGAAGTCTTTCGATAGGAATGTGCTAGCATTATCAGTGAGAAGAATAATTGGAACAGAGTTCCTGAAGAACCATTGATCTCGCAGTACTGTCTTAAGGGATCCAACCGATATAGCAGGGAATGCATGCAGCTGTGTCCATTTACTGAATAAGTCCATAATTACCAAGACATACTGTTTTCCAGATCTGGTTCTTGGTAATGGCCCGATATAATCGAGCGCAATGATTTGCCACGGTTGGCTAGCCACTCGCATATCACCCATCAAGGGGGTGGTTGGTATGTTTGCTGGTTTAATTTCTTTGCATACCTGACATTTCTGCACATAGGACCGTATTTCGCTAGTCATTTTAGGCCAGAAATAATGTTGGCGCACCTTTGCAAGGGTTTTATCAGTGCCTATGTGCATTGAATCATCATGTGCAGCGGAAATGATTAGTTTACGGGCTTCTGGACTTGGAACCGTTTTCCAATCGAACCGGGGGTCCGTAGGATCGTTTGAAAAGACGAATTTCATTAGACGATTATCTTTAATTCGAAAGTCGGGATAATCTTCCGGTGTATCTTCAATTTTTTTTATTAGGTCATTGTACCAAGCAGACTCCGTTTTTGCGTCTATGGTTGCCACACTTCGGGAAAGCGCGTTCGGAACCACATTGTCCTTCCCCCGTCGATGTTGCAAGGTCAAGTCATGTTGCTGGAGCGTTAAACTCCAACGACTTAATCGGGATGAGGTTTTCCACTTCGTTCGCATCACGAAGGTTAACGCGGACGAATCGGTTACCAGCGTAAAGTGGCTACCTTCCACGTAACCACGAAAGTGTTCGATCGAAAGAAGGGCAGCTAAACCTTCTTTCTCGGTGGTGTGATAGTTACGTTCGGGTATAGTTAATTTTTTTGAGTAGTATTCTATTACCTGCTCGCGGCCATCAATTTTCTGAGTTAGGACTCCTGCAATTGCATGGTCGCTGGCATCGGTGTGAATAATGAACTCGAAATCAAAATTAGGCGAATTTAAAATGGGAGCAGTAATGAGCCTGGATTTAATTGCTTGGAATGATTCTTCCGCAGCTAGAGTCCATTTCAAAGTTTCTGATTGGGTTTTCAAAAGCTCTGAAAGGGGGGCGGTGATACTGCTAAAATCAGAAATAAATCTTCGATAATAGTTGGCCATACCCATGAAACGGCGTAACTTTGTGACAGTTGTGGGCGGTTCATACTCCACAATAGGTCTGATCTTTTCCGGGTTGGTGTGCAATCCGCGGAAAGACAGAATGTAACCTAAAAATGGGATTTCTGAGAGACAGAAATGTGACTTCTTCAATTTGATGGATAGGTTGGCCTCTCGTAGACGTCTCGCGACCTCTTTGAGCAGACGAACCTGTTCTTCAAACGTCTCTGTGACTATGACAATATCGTCCAAGTACACAAAGACGTTTGGTTCCAAAACACCCTGTCCCAGAACTCGATTCATCAACCTAGCCAGAGTTGCTGGGCTGTTGATGAGACCGAAGGGAAGACGGGTGAATTGAAACATACCCTTTCCTTGCACACTGAACGCACAGTATTTTCGCGAGGTTTGAGCCAGAGGGATTTGCAAAAATGCTTCCGTAAGGTCGATCGTGCTTAGAAAGCGGGCTCGTGGCAACCTACCGAGTATGCGTCCAGGGTGTGGAAGAGGGTAACCATCCCGAACCGTCCGTGCATTGAGTTTGCGAGCATCGAGGCACAGCCTAATATCTCCCGAAGATTTGCGAACTGGGACAATGTTTAAGGACCAATCTGAGTTAGATTCTTCTGTAATCCCACGGGATAGAAAGCGATCTATTTCGGCGAAAAGACCCGCCTGGACTTTTGGAGCAATGGGGTATGGATATTGACGCTCCGGTTTATCTGATTTGCAAACATATTTTATGAGGATTTCATGCTCGATTAGTGGAGTGGTATCTAATTTATCAGGTGTGGCTACTTTAAACGTCTGCTTAACCTGTTCCAGTATTTGTTTTTGTGGCTCTGATAGAGTAACTGGCGTTTCATCGTTCATAATCGTACTAGGTTTTACTGTGGCGATCGAACACGAGGCTACCGTCGGCAGTATTTTATAAACTCGCCAAAAGTCCATTCCACATATACAGTAGTTCGTCAGATCGGGTACATATTAGGGTGGGAATGACCCTGGTTTTACCTTGAAACGAGTATGGTACCAGAGCCTCGCCGGCGATCTCCAAGTTGGCACCACTGGCCGTCACGAGCTGTATTGGCTCGGCCGGAGGCCTTAGTCGAACGGTGCGTAATTGTTTAAATACATTGTAATTGAACATTGTCCGGTGACTTCCACTATCGAGAAGTGCACTAAGTGGAATATCGAAAATGTTGACTTGGACATGAGGACGGTCATCATTACCGTCGGGAGAAGTTAGCGTAATTTTACTAACTTGGGTAAAAGTGGTTTCATTTTCATTTTCATACGGTCTTGGCAAATAATGTTCGCCAAGCTCCGAAAGTAACAATGAAAATGATTCCTTAAGAGGCGCTAGAGGAGAATCCTGCGACTTTAGAATTCCCTCGGGGAGTTTTTTTTTACAGTACGGACAACTCGGGGAGACGACTCCGGGGAAGGCACATACTTCGCAAAATAGTCTTCTCGGTAATGTACATTCCGAGGGTTTGTGAAACTCTAGACAATTGTAACATTCGCTATTACGCGATGGATGGTAATTTCTAACCAGCTTCGCGAAAGCATCTGCATTACCTGAATTATTTTTCGTGGTCGAACCACTAGGTTTAGGTTTAGAGGGACCAGGGGAAGGCTCCTTTTGTTCCAATTTTGTGGGTCGATTCTGAATGGTCTGATTCGAATTATTAGGGCGACCTTTATAATTCGGATTAGCTTTCTGATCTGAAGGTTGATTTCGATTATGGAAAGTTCTAGTATTCTGTGGGAAATCGCTCTTTTGATTAGCAATTGCACATTCATCTTCGAAACATCGAGCTTCATCTTCAAAACATCGAGCTTATCACTTTCAGCCATAGGTTGTGACATACTTCGAAACAGCTTCTCCATTTGGAGATAATATTGTTGGAAACTTTCGGCTCGCTGTTGACGGTTTTGATAGATTTTAACCCGCAACACAGCGTCTAAATCGGGATGGCGAAACGCAGCTCTGAGTTCTGATACTAAGTGGTTCCAATTATATAGGCGGTATTGGCTTCGCATGGTCGTATACCAATTTAAAGCGGAACCGTCCAATAAATGAATGGCTGAGTCAAATAATTCGACTTCGGAGACATTCTCCGATATAGCCATCTTAGTTACTTTTTCTAGAAATTCGTTCATTGCAAGTCCTTGATTGTCGGCGTTGTACTTTTGTATTTTCCATTGCGAGACTGGTATAACTTTGCGAGAGTGCGTTTCATAACGTTGCTGGTTTACCGGTGGAGGAATCACGGGAGGTAAAATTTGTGGGGCGTAGGAGGAAATCATCGGGGTAACGTTAAGAGGGTTAGTGAACGATACTGTGGGGCCTGACCAGGTGATAGGTTTTGAATATCTATTTGGATCAGCCCACATGGGATACTGACCTGAAGGGTTGGAAGTGCCAATTTCTTGGTACAACAGCGGTGGTTTAGAAAACGTGTAATTGGATGAAAATCTAGTGCTCTCGAATGGAGTGGTTTTTGATGTAGCGAAAAACGTCTGATCAGCCACCGTATCGTGGTATTTTCCGGTTGGTTGTGGTGGAAAGGGAATACTTTGACTTACGGCCATGGTCACTTCACATATCGGATTTGATCTGGAATGTAGTTGGCCATTCGCGGTATGGACTGGCGAAGGAGGAGCTTGGAATATGTCCGATATTTCCATATCTTTCAACAAGGGAGAGGAGGAGCGAGCGGGTTTACGCAGGTCTTCCTTTAAACTTTTAAATTCAGAAGATAAATCTTTAAACAAATTTCCGATTTCCTTCATCGCCGAAGTAAAATCGTCTATCGTGACGTATTTGAGTTTCACTTTCTTAGGTATTGTCCCGGTTTTTGCGGGCAATGTTTTATTTCTCAGAGCAGCTGCCCCTGCTGAGGAATCACTGCTGCTCGAAGATAAATCTTCATCAGTGAGAAGGCTGGTCTCTTTCCAGAAATATTCAGAAAACAATAGTGCGACTTGTTTGTATTCCTCCTGGCATATTAATTGCAATTCTTCGTTGCTGTGGTTTTTTTATTATTAATAGACGATGGCCTAAATGCAACAACCGTGCTTTACAATGACTATGATTCTTTCCCCTCGACGCTAAAATTCCATTAATTTCGCTGTACATAGTTTTACAGTTATCAAGGTCCATTTCGGGGTCTTGATCATAACCAATAAGACACTCATGACCTGCTCTTTCTTCCCGTAGGATCTGATTCAGTCTATGCTGGCGCTTACAACACGATTCGTCATCGAGTATTACGATGTCACGGAGACAAAGCTCATAGTCTAGCTCGACGGGAGCCAAATGGTCCACGCGCATTGTGCGATATAAGGCACCGAAATTAGGACCGGAAAATCTAGGCATTTTGCGAAGAATAGTTTTAATCGTCTGTCACGTAAGTTGCTAGGTTCTAATGGGTGATGGTTTTGCAGTGGGTACTCTAACCTACTAAACGCTGACTTATCCGAAATTCCGAAGATTCGCGATATTCCTCAAAAGCACATGGAATTCTGTGTGGGAACTAGCAACTAAACTTGAACCTATCGATGGCTCTCGCTCCGGTTTCATCGGACAACTAACTATCTTGATCGAAAACCACGTGTCTGTCTACACACCCGCGTTGGCGAAATCACTAAATTTACTTGCACCAGCTATATCAAGAACCATTACAGTGCGAATAATCAACCACTGCGATTTTTTTTAATTTGAGAGAAAATGCAATTTTCATGAAAACTCCCCCACAACTTGAAAGAAAAATTATTCCAAGAATAACTTTCCTTCTCCTAGGAAACTTTCCAAAATTTTAGTTGGGCGCCAAATGTTACCGTTTACGGGATCGCGGCTGCTCTCAGCCCCCGAGGATGGACGTTGCTGTTCCTGAAGGGAACCCGCTTAAGCCCCAACGCCTGGTATGGACGTTCCGGGGTGGGCAAAGACGGCCTCTTTTTGGTCCTCGGGTCCCAGGGTCGTATATTGTTGTGGGAGGGTTTTCGGATCTGGTCGAAGGGTGTGAATTGAATTTAATATTTTCTAGATTTATTAATTTACTCTATTAATTTGATCAGCTTCCAAATTCGCGGCGGCGGGCGGATAGGCAGGGTAGGGCATGGTGGTGCACTGGCGGTAATCTCTGGTGATGGCGATAGCGCAGATCGTCCCTGGCGTCAATCTTTCTGCTGCGGCGGGCCCTCGAGCCACACGGTCGTTCTTGGCGTTTAGTGGGAGGAGCGATTAACGACACACGGTCGATGAAACCCGCGACGACGGCCTGCTATCTCTTTTACGGTTAGCCGTATCAGCAGTAGCACTGATCAGGGCGAGACAGGCAAACTCTTCGCTGGTCCTTGATAATTAGCCGGCGACTTCAGTCAGGCCGGCGACCAGGGCTAAACTAGCCGGTTTCACCACTTCTGGTTAACAATCTTAACTTGAACTTTTTAGATTTTAATCCACTCGCTACCGTGGTTGAAACCCAAGAGAGCGGCTTTCCGTCGTGCAGCTACTACGAACCTCCTCTTTCCAATTTCTTTCTGTTCCTTCTTGTACCAACCCATCCCAATGCAGCCAACCACCCTCGTAGCTGACTCCTGCCAGATTTCCCAAATTCCGCCCACTGAAGTTGTACCCACAAGGCTGATAGGGTTTGGTTTTTTTTTTTATATAATATTATTGAGGAGTATCGAGAGAGTGATTGTAGATCGGTCGATTGATTTCGGGCGCTGATTAGAAAGTGTAATTTAAGTGTTTAAATGCGCGCAATAATTGTAAAAAAGATGATACATGTGTTGAAATGGTTTTGGTTGCAAGTGAGGAATCGAAGAAAGTGGGATTTCTGCCGGAGAAAGGGACGCAAGTGGTGAAAAACTCTGATCCAAAGTCAGCCATCATTTTGATTTATTTCTCGCTGATTTTATTCCATAGAAACTATAGTGAGCGTGAGTGTTTCCGGCTCTATTGAGTTGCTTGACGCATACTGATGCAATATGTTTGAATGGATATGCATATGAAATTCGAGTGTATGCGTGAGTGTTTACCACCACTTGATTTATTGCAATCACGCTTCTGCTCGAACAAGTGTAACTGTAGCTATATGAAGCGAAATTGAGAATCAAAGAGAAAATGACACATCTTATTACGACCGGACGGGCACGGGTCGGTGGAGCAAGATGTCATTTGATGAGATAAGGAAGGGTAAGACAAGAAAAGCGGAAAGGTATGCGATAATTTTTGATGAAGACCGTGAAGCTTGCAGGAGGATCAGCATGTACAAAATGCGGTGGCATGCGTTGAAATAAGTATAAATAATTTTACCGATAGTGTAATTGAGTTGCGACAACGACTATCTGGTAAAAGTTTCGAGGGAACCAACAAGAAAATTCTATTTAGCCCAAGGCTTACATATACTAGGCTTGCTCGTTAGAGTGTAAACATTTGACGAGAGCGCGCCATAGAAATCGTCGGCGAAAACAATTACATGAAATTCATATATTGTTTACTGCTAACGAATGATCGGCACCTGCTAAATCAAAAGGAAGCTATGCGAATGTCCAAAACCTTTGCTATGATCAGAAAATTACGGTGGGATATGTTTTCTATGGCATGCATCCAAATTCCCGATTTACGCTAATAATCACATAGATGCACTGATTATTCACTGTGTCTAGTGTGATTATGGCGTAATTTACGTCAAAAATCCATTGCACACTATTTTTTCCACCGTAAGAGCTCAAATATTGTCAATTAACAACTTGCTAGAAATCCGTTTGTTTATCTCAACGATTTCTCTGACGTCACCGAAAACTGTCAATTTGCGGAATAGGAGGCTTCTGTGAGCCGTGTATTTAACCGTTGCGTTATTTTGAGATGCTAGGTATGTGTGTCTTTAACATTGCAGAGACTATGATATGTATTGGTGCGATCTATACTTGAGAGGAAGCGGTGTCTGCTGTTTAGCAGTGATTGGCGGTGCGGTTTCCGACGAGCAAATCTTGCGTGTTTTTTGAGAGGGAACAATGGGCATGCTGTCGGGATGCGTTTTGTGAGGGAATTCTGGATGGACCGTTGATCGCCGATTATAAATCACAGCAGCAGACGAAAGAGAAAACTTTTCTCTTTCATAAAATGTTAATATCTATTCTCGGCGAGCTACGGTTTGACCGGAGTTTTCTCTCGGGGTGGGTTTTGGCAGCGTGCTTGTTGGCCGTTTACAGGAAACACATCCATATATTCAAGAGTTCGTTTGTAGTGACCAGTCCCCTGCTAAGCAGCCATTTTGTCCTAGCCAACATCTGCCTTTGTTAAAATCAAAACAACCCAATGTTATTGCACGGGCAACGCGGGCCTAGATGCAGTTAGGTCCATCATATCTTGACTACTGTCAAAGTCCGCATATCTCCATAGCGGATGACAGGAGTGACACCCCCCTGGTAGTGACACTGGTGGATCCTCGTTCGATTGTTGACGGTTATCGTCTATCTCACATACACTCTGTCCTGTTCTATCTCACACAGGTCAAGGTTGCCAACTATTAGGACGCGCTATGGGGCAGTTGTCAGAAGGACATTACTCACAAACCACAATGATTACTATTCTTACTTTTCGGATGACGGTTTGTCGGGGGCTCTTCTCAAAGGAAGTGAAAACGCTTTGCATTATACCCGTTTATTCCTGATTACTCGCGCATTTTTCACCTAAAACCTACATATATGTAAAATTTCGGTTTATAGTAGGGAATTTCATATTTTGGCATCCTTGGTAGCGTTCCGTCAATGTTCCCTCTCTCTCTTTCGCTCTTGTGTGACATGCAATGAGGTAGTATCCTATACTTCTATACCGCACATTAGAATATATGCACTCACTCTGATTTTTTGATCGCATTGTACTTCCATCGAGCTTATTTAGGGTAAAGACCTAATTTAGGCCCCATTGGGGGGGGGGGCACACTGTTCTTTTAATTGCGCAGCCTGCAGTCGATGGAAGGCGCATGGGTTTGCATCGATATCCTTGCTTCGTTCCCAGGAGCCGAATTATTATCAGGAATGTCCGGAGAATGGGGAAATAATTCGGGGCGCTCAACGCCACGAAAACTCGAATCGAATGCTCCTATTTTCGCACTACCATTTGAGCCGGTGCGTTGAGCAAAGTTGGCGGACGCTGCTCTGACTAACGGGTTCAAGTGGGTGGGGTGACGATGGAGATAGGGCGAAAGTAGTCTCCACGCCCTAGAACCCACAAATGATTGAGAACCAACGGTATAATTGCATTTGCTTAAGTTTGTGATTAGTTTTTAAAGTGATTTCTGGAGCTTTTGTTCAGGACGACGTATCTGCAATGAGAGACTCCCTCTGTTTGCTTTCTCTTTCGATTTTTGCGGCGTTGCTGTAGCATTTTACAATACAGATCGAAAGACGGTGGTTTTGACTAACATATTATGCAAAGAGTTGAGGGATAAATGTTAAATGTTATTAATGGAAGGGGGGGGGGGGCGAGGGTCGCTCATTGAAGGGAAGAATTTACAGTACAGCGCCTGTGGGTCCAGATGACCACCGCTCTCATTTTTTTTTGTTATTTTTGCTACTTCTTGATACGAGTGCCGAGAATTACACACACACTTAACGATTTTTCCCAAAGAGAGCGATAGAAATTCCTTTCGTTATCGGATCAACTAGACTTGTGTAATATACTGGATAGCATGCAGAATGCAAATACAAAAGTACTTATTGTACGATTTTTTTCATATTTGTTTGCATTTATCCCTAGTAACAATTGAGGTTTTATGATAGTTTTACAGCCAGTCATAAAACTTAGATTGGACTTGTAGCGTGCTATAAAACTTCAATTGTTACTTGGGATACTCTCTTGTAAAAAGATATTCTACGGGCGGGATTTCTAGATGCAATATGCTTCCAAAGTGATTGTAGTTGGGACCGGTATCAGTCAGAGAGTAATTGGTTAGCACAATGTCGCGCAAGGATGTTGATAGCATGAGGGATAACAACTTGTATTGGGTTGGCCCACCTCAAACCCATACACATCTTTTGTAGTGTGGAAGGTTTACGAGCAGATATCTTTCGATAATATTTTCCACTAATGAGAGATTCCTTCAATCTTACTTCACTTCCGTGTAAGCCAATTCTTCTCTTATAAATCCAAAGGCCTCTTCTTCACAAATATCTTGCAGGCTTGCTTAAATTCTCCTAAGTTATTAGCCCGCTAGGCGTATTCTGGTAATGCGTTGAAAAAATTGCAGCCTTTATAAAATAAGGAGTTCTGCGTACAAAATTTCTTAGGGCTCAACAATCTCAGATTGTTCATTAGTTCGTGGAAAAATAATAGAGTGGTAGGGGCTGTTTGATGGATTCTATACAGGTGTGACAATACTATTGATCTTTGGTTCGATTTCTGTAAATTTATGACGTAGTAGGATGCGATATCCATGTATTTTGTTCTATTTTCTCGGTTTCTAATATATTCAATTATGCTGTTCACCCACATTGCATTATGGTAGGGGAAGTACGCCGCTATTGTGTCAATCGGATCTCTGTGTGGTTCACTTGGTCTGGCCGAGTGCGGTGTAGCGAGCTGTATGATGGATATGATTATGCTCATAATCATGGTTGAGCTAAATGAGTGATCTGGTTTCTTTACCTTCTTATTATCTTTCAGTAATGGGAAGTCAAGTATGCAGTTGGCATAATAACAAACAGCGCGCGTGAAATTAACAGTGTGTTCGTCATGTAATGTTTATTTTTCTTGGTACTTAGTAGATGCATACTTGAAATCACTCGGGATACTTTCGTGTTCATTTCGCGAATAAAACTGACACTGCTCGCTGTCGCCTCGGTTTGGTTATTATCATCAATGCAATTCGTCGAGTCATAACATAATATCGCGCGCGGTTACTTGTTGTAAAAGTTTTGTCAAATTATTCATTGATTTTGGGAAAAAGTATATAAAAAATATTATTATCACTAAGACACTAAGATTCTTCACAACTTCGGTTCGGTTAAAAACTATTCGATCAATTAAATTTAAGCGTCACTCCCGATAGCCGGCTGTCCGGAGTTTAAGCTACACATTTTACACAGTGAGAATTCTCGGATTAATACTACAAACGATAAAAAATTCTGAACATTCTCGGCAGCCGGCTGCCCAGAGCAATTATAACACGATAACAAATCTGAGAGTTGCATAGATTGTACCACTCATCAAGGTGAATCCAGATTTATGTAACTAATTATCCCACCCCACTAACAAAACTCCTTCCCGTGACATCCGTGGAGATGCAGAGGTATACACGGTCTCCAAAACAACGGTTGTCACACTAACAATCCCTTCCTTCCCCGATGCCTGTAAGGACGTGGCCGGCGCCGTTATTGACACTTCCAAATTTAGAATTTTCGAGACGTGCACATTGAGGATGGATAGCTACACCGCGGCCCCATTCGTTGATTCTCTGTGCAATTTCGCTTGTTCTGGTCAATCACGGAGGAGCAACTACGAATTGTACGGTCATCATGCTCATGCTCATGCTCATCTTTTTTATATAATATTATTTACATCGGTAATCAACCTTCCACCAGATTAAACAAAATTGCATCTTAACTTAGAAATATTTATTATTTGTAACCGAGCAATTACAAAATGAATCAAATGAATCAAATGAATCAAATGAATCAAATGAATCAAATGAATCAAATGAATCAAATGAATCAAATGAATCAAATGAATCAAATGAATCAAATGAATCAAATTAATCAAATGAATCGAATGAATCAAATGAATCAAATGAATGAAATGAATCAAATGAATCAAATGAATCAAATGAATCAAATGAATCAAATGAATCAAATGAATCAAATGAATCACATGAATCAAATGAATCACATGAATCACATGAATCAAATTAATCAAATGAATCAAATGTATTAAATGAATCAAATTGATTTAATTCATCCAGTGACTACAATGAATCAAATTAATGAAATGGATCAAACGAATAAAAAGAATGGATGAACAAAATTATTAAAGTAAAAAATAAATGGAAAGCATAAATAAAACAAACGAATCAAATAAACAAAATGAGCTGAAGTGACAAAATGGATAAAAAGAAGAAAATGAGCAGAATTAAATGCATTGATTAAAATGAAAAATTGAACAATGGTAAAAGGTTATAAATTAATATAAAGAAATAAATAGAATCAAATAAATTATTTGGATAAATGATTTAAACTGAAAAAGTAGTCAGATTATTAAAATGAATAAACTGGAAAAAATGAATAAAATGCATACAATGAAAACAATGAATAAAATAAGTTAAATGAATGATATGAGTAAAATGCACAAAAAGAATAAACTGATCAGAGTGAATCCAAAGAATGAAACGAATAAAATAAGTAAAATGAACGCAGATGAACAAAACGAATAAAAAAATGCGGAATGGAATAATTAATTAAAATGAAATGGTCATATATTTGAAGCTAAAACATTTTTGAACAAAGAAAATGAATCAACGTGCGAATTTGAGAACCATTGCATCAGAAAGTTTTGAAATGTTTTTGAAAATCCCATCTTCTGAGAAAAGGCTAATAAATATGCAATGGACTTTCTAAGGCTTCCATCTTTTTTGGTTTTATTCTTTTTGTTTTCATGCTTCTTTACTTGACGGCGTCGTTTTAAGATTATCTGGTGTTTCTACTTTATTGTTGGACCTTAATTGGTTATCAGGAACCTGGAACGTTCAATTTGCTTTGGAATTCGAAGTTTACTTTTTGGTCACATATTCCCGAAAAAAAGATTTATGTACAGAATAGAATTTACTGGTCCAGTATTTTAACGCGCAATTGAATATAGTAAAGTGAGACAAGGTCACATGTGCTTTCAAGCCCCTTGAACAGAGAACGACAGGGAGAATGCGATTTGTGAATGAGACAGGTAGATATTTCAAAGTTTTTATTTGCATTGAAGTAAATAGTGTGAAATGTCTAGGCTATGTCGTTAGCATAAAAGCCGTGCATTCAGTTGATTGCAATGCAGTCTCTTTCCATTCATCCTTATAGCTTTCATATTGTTTCGTTCGGAATTCTCGTGCAGGAAATATGGATAAATAAGTCCTATACAGACCAATACTGTGAAAAAGAAATGGTTCAAACTACTCAGTATATCCAAATATGGACGACGATAAGCTAGAAGACACATTGTAGTTGCATCCCCCATCGAGAGTGGGTACTTTGGGAGACTTCTTTTCCTGGATCTAATATTTTTGGTCTTTGATCCGTTATTTTCCATGAAAGTTCGTACCAATACAACGAATGTGCAGCTGATACAACTCATGGTTCATTCGCTTGCGCAACGTTCCGTCTTCCATCTGCACGCCACCATAGATGGTACGCAACACCTTTCGTTCGAAAACTCCAAGGGCGCGTTGGTCCTCCACAAGCATAGTCCAGGTCTCGTTGCCGTAGAGGACCACCGATCTAATCAACGTCTTGAAGATAATCAACTTCGTGCGGCGGCGAATTTTGTTCGACCGGAGCGTCCTCCGGAGTCCAAAGTAGGCACGATTTCCCGCCAAGATCCGTCTCTGAATTTCTCTGCTGTTATCATTGTCGTCGGTTACCAGTGAGCCCAAATACATGAATTCGTCGACCACCTCGAAGGTTTTGAATACAATTGAATTAAAGTTGAGTTGATGTAGCAACAGACAAAAAATAGTTTTGTTTTCTCAAACCTTCGCAATTACAATTAATAATTATTTCAGATTGGCAGAAGATCTTATCACACACCTTAGAAATGGATACAGAAATAGCTAGATAGATGCGGTAGAAGAGAGACAGAGAGAGAAAGAGAGAGAGTGAGAGAGAGAGAGATGGGGGGCGTGTGAGGAATGGCAAATGATGGTTAATGCAGTGACATTATTTTTATAGGTATATTATTATGATATATTGATTGTCACATTCTTATCATAAATAATGTAAGTAGTAATTTTTGCGCCATAACCAGTATAACCTAAATCTTGCAAAAGAGCGAAATTTTCGCTAGATTTTTGAGCTTCAAACATACAGTTACTTTCGGTGACGCCACAAGTATAATTATATTAGAAATCTTTTATCTCACTACTAGGTGAATTGCTTGTTGATCTGTGTATTGATATACCATCCAACATTTACCTCATGATTGAACGCAATGCCTAATCCAAAGAATAAATACTAGAACTCACTGTTTCTTTATCAACACACTATTTTGTCTTTGAAGTGAACTTATATATTGATTTTTGAGAAATAGTTCATTTATTATAAAGGTAATTCACAAAATGTTCTCAACATCGAATTCCTTGAATCACGTAGATGTGTTTTCATACCCCGATATTCAAAATCGGTGTAGTTTTGCCCCTAAAACACCAGTAAAGCAATACTCTGTATGAAAGAATCTCATTTTTAATTAGTGGAAATTGGTAAGCGAGGACTAAAAATACAAAATGTTTAATATCTCCGCCGCTCGTGCACGGATTCAGATAATCTATTTGTGTTACGATATTGTATAGTTCGAAAGTTATTTGCAAAAATCCTGCTGTTTTTTGACAAAATCGCCCATATCTCAGAAAGTAAACAACATATCGAAAATCAAAAATAATACTGTCAAATGGCAACGTTAGGCCTTTCATTTGAAACTAATTTCATTGATATCGGTTCAGCCATTGCTGAGATAATTACATGACATTTTGTACATACATACATACACACATACACACACACATACAGACATTGTCTCAATTTGTCGAGCTGAGTCGATTGGTATATGAGACTCGGCCCTCCGGGCCTCGGAAAAAGTTTTCAAAGTTTGAGGGAATCATATACATTTCTTTTGTAAGAAATGTAAAAAATCTTTAAAATGAAATGATCATATATTTATTATTAGTCAAATATTTAAAATGCAAAAAATAAACCAATCGAATATAATACATTAAAGGAATGAGCTGGAAAAAATGAGAATATATAACAATATTTTAAGAAAGTTGTTGAAATGAAGTAAATGAATAAAACGAATTTCACAAATTCCAAAACCATTGTTTCAGAATATTCTGAAATGTTTGTGAAAATCCCATTGCAAAGAGCACTTTTCGTTCTTCTTTTCTTGACGGAATTTTTAGGATTATCTGGTGTTTCTACTTTATTGATGGTCTTTAATTAGTCATCAGAAAATCTAGAAATCAGGAATTTGTTTTGGAATTAAAAGATATCTTTTTGGTTACAGACATCTGAAAAATGATTTTGTATAGAATGGAATTTTCAGGTCCAGTATTTTATCGCGTAATTAGAAATAGTAAACTGAGAAAAGGCCACCTGTAAATAGTATTCATTCGCATTGAAATATCTAGAAAAGAGTGTCAAGTATCCAGACTATGTTGGCAATTATATTATTGTCGATGGCATAAAACTCATACATGCAGTCGATTACAATGCAGTCTTTTTGCACCCATCCTTATTACTTGCGAATTGTTTCGTTCGGAACTCTCGTTCTGGAGATATGGGTTAATCAGTCCTATACAAAGCAATGCCATTGCAAAGAAATGGTTCAAATTACCAGAATAAGTACTTAAATTCATCGAAAAGCCAGTTAGTATTGAAAGTGCCCCTGGACTGCTTTGAGACACGAACATTCTTGAAATTACATTTTTTCGCAAATAAATATGCTTTTAGTCACATTGAACATAAAACATCCAAGTAAAAATATTTTAAAATTGATTGCGAACGCAACGGTGATCAATATATTTGTTCGTAACAATATATTACTAGGATGCTCAAAACTTTCATTTCTGTTTTAATGTAGGGGAGACTGTATTTTTGTAGCATGTATTTTTTGTAGTTTTATATTGTTTCTAGGGATGACTAATAATCATAAAAAAAATAAATGGAAATATTATACTGGACATGAGCTATGAGCATTTCTGGAAAAACGACAAAAAAATGGAAAATTCTTAGATTAGTGGAGACTCGATCCCTAATTTGGGGACACTTGATTCCTTTATGAAAACGTGTTTAAAAGAGCATGTAGGGTAATAAGCCTATTTTTGCCCTGTTTCTACTATCATCCTACCCATCTGAAGCCTTTGGTTAGAGCAGCGTCTGCCATCTTTGCTCAACGCATTGACTCAAATGGTATTGCGATAATGGGGGTACTCGATTAGAGATTTTGCTGCGCTCAAACAGAAGATTTTCACCATTCTCAAGACAATTTTGTTATTATATTGGCTCTTAATAAAAGGCGAATGACCTTAACGTTAAAACCTCTATAATCAAAATAAAAAAATGGACCTTAATAACAAATCAAAGAAGCTGAAATAATAAAATTATTGTAGTAATAATGTGGTACCCTTCTTAATAGGGCTAAAACGGGTACATTACCCCATTCAATTTTATAAATGGATTGTAGTATTGATTAAATTGTTATGATTAGATATTGTTATTTTTGTTACTACATATTACGCATCTCTCACCTGATTTTTTTACGAATTCCCCAAATCTCCGTGCAATTATTTGAAAGCTGTCTTTATTATGGTTGAGGAACGTCAAATGTGGGATGAATGGTTGCTACGTATACTGTAGTAAACAATTACAGTTATGTTTCTTTACGATGAAGCGTTCATTTTTGACATTTTTTATGACAACAATGACTTCAATTGTTCTGGTGTGAATTTGGTTATTTTCAGTGGCGTGTATGAAGTATGGCGAAGGGGATCAAATCTCCACGAATTTGAAGGGATCAAGTGAACCCCTAGCATCTATTTTAGCAAACTTTAGTAAAAATATAGTTGAACAAAAGAATCAGCTCAATCATAACGTATTCATATAATTGACATTCTCCTGTAATTCTGTATGCAAAAGTAGAGTATGTAGTGGGTGATTTTATCAATTTTATAAAAGTTTGAAAATTTGAAAAATAAATCTTCTTCAGTTCTTCTGAGACTTTTTTTAAATCGGTAAAAATTCGGTTACACAAAAGTCCAATTTCTTTTTTCTGTGTTAATGAAATTTATGTTTAGATAAAACTACGCAACTTTATAGTATATTCGATTAATGTATTCTGATCCGCCTTTGAGTTACAATGATGGGATCAAGTCTCCCCGGGGATCAAGTCTCTTCAGTCTCCCCTACTTATTTTTTTATTCAATTCGTTTATTTGATAAGGCACGTTGCGTTAGCTTGAAGGTGCCAATTTTGTTTTGTTTTACATTTTAAATTGCTTTAAACTAGGGGATTAATATTGATTTTTTTAAAATGAAATAATTCAATTTTATAGCTATCTTATATATCTACACAAGGGGATAATATTATTTTCGTAAGATTAGGGGGTTAAAACTAGAAGGCAGGAAGAGCTAAATGCTTCGTGAGGATATTTGGGGGGGGGGGGGGGGGGTTAGGGGTGTTGCTGCTGAGTATAAGACTCAGGGGAGGGAGGGTAGACAAAGATGGCAGGGAGAGAAAATTATTTCAGTTTCAGGCATCGTGAGATCAACGGATGGATTACAAACTCGGGTGGCCTTCATCAGGAGGAATCATGTACTAGGACGCCGGGTGGTCCTCCTCAAGATGGCAGGGGTTTTCCAGACGATTTCGTGGTACGGATCAGATGTGGATCGGCTACATTTCGAGTTAAGCGTGTTATGTTCATGCTGTAGGTCCCGTGTTTGTAGGCTCATTCGATACAGATGCTTTGATACAGGTGGAAGAGGGTTCTGAGAATGATAAGGAAAATAAGAAGGGGCGGTTAGACTTGTATATTGATGGTTTTCACAAAGGTGTATATAAGGGACATATAGAGGACATCGCGGCTTGCCAGCACATCTCGAACCGGGACGTTGGTTGGTCTTCCTCGGGCCCGCAGGGTATCCATTAGCCGAGACCTGGCGGAACTGTACTCGGTGCACGCCCAGACAATGTGCTCGATGTCGTGATAGCCGTCACCACAAGCGCAGATACCACTATCCACGAGCCCAATTGTTTGCCATGAGTCGGGACATCACACGAATGAAATCACAACCCACATCCATCCCCTTGAACCAAGGTTTCGTCGATACCTTAGGGATTATCGAATGTAGCCACCTTCCTAGCTACCCACTGCTCCACGAAGTTTGCCAACTTTCGAGGGTTCTCTGATGAGTAAAACTGAAAAATTTGTGGAAGCAAATTGGTCTTTCAAAATCCTATACATTACTTTTGTAAGAAATGTAAAACGTCACCTTCTAGGGCACCCGCCTTAGCTAAGGAGTCCGCCTTCTCATTGTCCGGAATGGAGCAATGAGAAGGGACCCACACCAAGATAATCTGGAAAGATTTGTCAGATAAAGCACTCAGTAGCTCCCGTATTTCCCCCAAAAAATACGAGGAGTGCTTTCCATGTTTCATCGAGCGAATAGCGTCAATAGAACTCAGACTATCCGAAACGATGAAGTAATGGTCTGCGGGTAATGTGCCAATGACTCCAAGGGTATGCTGAATAGCTAGTTCTGCGGCATAAACTGAAGCGGGGTCACTGAGTTTGTAGGAGGCGGTGAACTTTTGATTGAAAATACCGAAGCCAGTGGACCCTTCGAGGTTTGATCCGTCAGTATAAAACATCCTAGAACAGTCGACTTCTCGGAATTTATTATAAAAAATGTTTGGAACCACTTGTGGGCGTATGTGGTCCGGAATTCCACTAATCTCGTCTTTCATGGATGTGTCGAAGAAAACAGTAGATTCAGAAGTATTTATGAAATGCACACGGTTGGGATTATACGAAGAAGGATTAATATTCTGCGCCATGTAGTCACAGTACAGAGACATGAAACGGGTCTGAGAATTGAGCTCAACAAGCCTTTCGAAATTTTCAATCACCACCGGGTTCAAGATATCGTATCGAATGAGCAATCGATATGAGAGTTCCCAAAATCGATTTTTCAACGGGAGAACGCCCGACAGCACTTCGAGACTCATTGTATGAGTCGACTGCATGCACCCTAAGGCGATACGCAAACAACGATACTGAATTCTTTCGAGTTTGATGAAATGAATGTTCGCGGCGGAGCGAAAGCAAAAGCATCCGTATTCCATTACCGACAGTATCGTTGTTTGATACAACCTAATTGGGTCTCCTGGGTGGGCATCCGATCATGTTCCGGTTATTGTACGAAGAAAGTTGATCCTTTGCTGGCATTTCTGTTTCAGATACCGAATATGGCATCCCAAGTACCTTTCGAGTCGAACCAGACCCCTAGATATTTTACTGTGAAGACCTGAGCGATAGTTTGACGCATTAATAGAAGCTGTAGTTGTGCTGGTTCACGCTTCCTAGAAAATACAACTAGCTCAGTTTTCTCCGTAGAGAATTCGATACCTAGCTTAATAGCCCAAGCAGACAAATTGTCCAAGGTATTCTGTAATGGTCCTTGTAGATCGACAGATTTGGATCCCTTAACAGACACCACGCCATCGTCTGCAAGTTGCCTTAACGTGCAGGAATTGTCAAGACATTCATCGTTGTCGTTGACATAGAAATTGTATAACAGGGGGCTTAGACATGAGCCCTGGCCTACATCTGAGCACTCTTTGGCCCACCACGGATTACGAGAGCGTTTTTGTATGTTCGCGCCGGGTACTGGCTTAGTCTGAGCTTGATTCGCGCTGTCGAGAATCAAGCCAGCCAAAAAGCTGTACTCTTCCTCCGGAGGAAGTTCTTAGATAAATTCGATGTTGTCGGATAGCGCGGCAGCATAGCTCTTCCAATCGATATTTCGTGTGAGGTCATACGAAATATTGATTGATTTCAATGGCCTTGAACCGTTATTGATTGAGACTACAATCGGCAGATGGTCGCTGCCGTGGGGATCAGGAATTACCTTCCACGTGCATTTTAACCGCAGCGATGTTGAGCAAAGGGACAAGTCTAAGGCGCTCGGGCGTGCTGGAGGTGCAGGAATCCGTGTCATTTCACCCGTGTTTAAAATTGTCAAATTGAAGTTATCGCAAAGATCGTGAATTAAGGAAGACCGATTATCATCATAGAGGCAACTCCATGCTGTACCGTGAGAGTTAAAGTCTCCTAAAACGCGGTGCTGGCAAGGATTCTAAGATGTTTTGTAGCCGTCGGTGCCCAACCGCGGTGTTGGGGGGAATATATATGGAAGCTATGCAAAGGCTTTTGCCTTTGGTTGTTACTTGACAAGCGACAACTTCAATACCTGTTATCGAGGGAAGGTTAATTCTGTAGAAGGAATAGCACTTTTTGATCCCCAAAGCACTCCTCCATAGGGGGTGTCTCGATCCAGGCGAATAATATTAAAGTCGTGGAAGTTGAGATCTATGTCGGAAGTTAACCAAGTTTCACATAATGCAAATGCATCGCAACTCAAATTATTTATTAAATTTTTGAAGGAATCGATTTTCGGGATGATACTTCTGCAATTCCACTGTAGAACAGTGATCAAATCTGTGACCTCGTTCGATGAGTTAGCCATCGAAGGATACAACCGCTGAGAGGAGGGGCCATTTAGCAGTCAACTGCTTCAAAAATGTTCTCTCTGTTGGGAGGAAAGCTAACATAAGACTTTTAATAGGATCAGTAATATTAAATTATTATCCAGTCCACTATGTCCGAGAGTTTTATAATTCCAGTGCTGTGATTACTCTCGAACTGAAACAAAGGAACACTTGGGATTTTTGATGTTCCTGGAAGTGCTGGGAAATCCTTCTCTGAGCTTAATCCTCCGAGACCAGGAGCTAATTGCTTCGGTTTGGTTGCAACACTTCCAATAGATGTCGCTTTCGGAGCCCCGTCAAGGGAGACTTTCTGGCCTTTACAAGGAACTTTAAGAGAGGAAATGTTCCTCCTGTTCCTATAACTTCTAGGCACCCTAGTAGATGTTCCCTCTTGTGAGTTACCACCCTCGCCCTCGTCAGGAGGCAAGTGAGCATAGAGTTTGTTGAAGATGGTGGCGTAGAATTCTGCGAAAGAATGTTTGGATCGTCCCGCAAGGGAACGTTTCAGTTTATCCCCGCGTAGTTTGTACGCGGGACTTGCCGAGATATCATGCAAACTCTCCGCACAATAAGGACACTTTTCGGCTTGCTTACTGCACGAATTATCTAGATGATTCTCCCCGCATTTTCCACAGCGGGCTTTATTGCTACAATGGGTGGCTGTGTGACCCAATTGTTTACACTTTATGCAATTCATGACCCGCAGAACAAACAGACGCACAGGCAGACGAACCTTGTGCAAGAGGACGAAATTTGGCAAAGCGGTACCAGCGAAGGTCACCCGATAAGAGTTTGATTGGGGGTACGTTTTTGAACCATCCCCCGCAACTACTACTGAGTGCAAACATTTGCACTCAAGTATTTTCACTGGCTGAAGTAAGTGGTCTCTAAAACGGCCAACCCCGTACTTCAGCAGATCCTCGCACGTCAAACTCTCATCGGTAACGACGCCTTCGGATTGTACTTTTACAGCTGTAATATACACGTTATAATCCCGCGTAAAGTGCTCACAGCAAGCAACATCGTTTGCCTGCTTTGTGTTGGCTAGCAACACCCTTATCATGTCCGAGCGGACCTTTCAAATTTCGGTCACAGCCGAACCGTTCTGTCAGGTCTCTAGAAATCTGAAGAAGATTCAGTGATTTAGTCTTGGGCCGAAAGAAGACCACAAATGGACCAGTTGAGAGTTCTGAATAGCATTTGGGCCGGGGGGAGCCTTAGAAGTTTAACCCGATTCAACTTCCATTTGACCATCCGGAGAGGGAACCATAGAAAACGTCAACGCACGGGGTCAGCGCCCGCGCAGACGGAAGAAAGCAATAAATGTGTTACAAAAAACAAAAACCACTTAGCTTTAAACTGGTGTCCAACGACGAACAAATCCAGGTTATACAGCTGGCTATTGTTTAATCCTCACACGCGAACAAAAGATTGAGGACCGAACCGAACAGGCAAAATAACCTTGAATGCGGATTAACACTATTCTTTATCGCCACACACAGCACTACGGACTAGAAAAAACAACCTCTGTCTCGATGGAGAGCTCGAAAACGATAATGTACTTATTATTTTATTTATAAAATCGTAGAAATTTTGTTAGCAAATAAAATCGTTCCAATCTGCATTTATGCATTACAGAAATATATCTATAGTCTCTGTCTGCCACAGTACAAACAAAAATATAAAATATAACACTTGTGAATTTAAAATGATCATTCTGTCAAAGTTTAATTTTTTGTTTGACCTTTGTCTACTTTTTATTTAAGTTTCGCTGAAAAAACGTGTACAATTTTAATTCGCAGAGTGTGATCCAACCTTTATTTATAATTGATATTTATTCCAAACTCGCTTGAAATGAATATAAATATTCTCCAATTCGCTTGATATGAATATAGATATTCTCCCCCCATGTCGACAGGTATCGTGTTCAATTAGAATGACATTCACAGTTCATTTTGAATTCAAATTGAAATATTTCAACCAATTTTTTAATAAAAGTTTAAAATACCTATCATGGCACCAGTTACAAACGGTGATTTAATCACATCAAATTTACGTTCTTTTGTGCTTTGAATATTATGTCACTACACAATGCTGTACATCATCGGCTAATTATAAACTATCCACCAAGTTAAAGTTCTAAGTTCAGAAACATATCGGTTATATGTTGACAAACTTGTTCTCACACGCTATGGAACGAGATATATGACGAAGAAAAGCTATTTTACTGTAAGAAAATATCGGAATGAAAAACAATTCTCCATGTTGTCTAATTCACTCATTTTCTTTAACATGAATTTGTTGTTTTTTAACATTGTCGTGTATCGCATATCAGAACGCAGCCATATAAATGACAGCATCGTTTGGTTAAAGCATACCAAATAGTTTAGGCCGGTTTAAAAGTTAGTCCGGTTCAAAAATAGTTAGTACGCGTTTGAGCTTACGGCTATCAGTGCACTAGCGCGAGTGGCGGAAGGTTACAGTAGGCTATGTTTTTGGTCTCACAGCTGGTAGACATTGATGTATTTTTCATTTTTGTGCTTGTGCTGATCAAACAAGCCCGAGTTTTCTCCTGCAACGTGAAAAAATATTTTGTAGCAAACAGCGATTTATTAAATAACAGAGTAGTAAGCAATATTAATTACACATAATTGATTTTTCTGTTACGTGATCACGCGAGAAAATTTCAAAACAGGGAAAATATCGAATAAAAAATATCAACCAGTTCTATTCAACATCACAACAAGCACGCACACACGCCTCGGGGAGTAAACATCTTTATATCTGCTATAATTGCTAATCAAGAGTAAATGAACTTAAAACAGAACGAGAAAAATTATCTGTAATAATGCAAGAGGAGCAGCCGGAGATGTCGAGCGCGAAGAAAATACTGCACCTCCAATGAAATGAAAATATGAAGCAATGTCATTAAGTAAGAAACATTCTTCAGATCTAATTTTCTGCATTGGTTTATTTAATTAATTTAATATGAACTGTAATGAGATATGAGGCTACTTATTCTACTACAGTCGGGTCTCTTACTACGCGATTAACTGGGGGCGTGAAAAAGGAATCCGCGTTGTAGGATACCCATAGCTTATGGGATTTCGACTAATTGGGGCTGTGGTCGATTATTTCGTCTGCGTCAACATGTGGCGCCATTCTTTCTTTGGCAAATTTGTTGTACTCACTTGGGCCTACAAATTAGAGTTATAGGGTATCCAATTAGTTGAGAACTATGCCGCCAGAGCACAGTGGTTTAAAACGCGAAAAACGTGATCGTTTTCAATAACTTCGAAATGGTTAGTTATAGCGATATGCTACCTTCGGAAGAATTTATGATAATGAGACGCACCATCTTTTTAAGTCAAAAGTTTGATGATTAATCCTCCTATAAGTGGGATTCAAAATTTATTTCTCGTATAATTAGAGATAGCGAGTTGGTGTATTCTGCAAAGTTGTAGTAAATTCTTCTACAAGAAACTTTACTGAAGATGGTAATAGTCTATCTTTAATAATCTTTGAGATACAGAGCATTATTAGAGAAAATACCGAAAACTTTTTCATTATAACTTCTTTTCAAGATTTTTTGGAAGTTCAAATTGTTCTACAAAACCCTCACAATTAATGAAATACAAAATTTCGGTAAAGGAAGCAACTTAATATGTTGAACAGTTTCTGAGATATTCACGATTTTTGTTCGAAAAATGGCCTACTTTGCACTCAAATAACTCATGAACGGGCAAAAACGGGCAGACCACTCAGTATGTATTAGAAAGTAGAAGATAGATACTACAAGGTTCTGTATGAATCACTTGTATCCGTTTGTACCCATGGCTTTGGTAGCAGGATTTAAAGAATATCATTTGGCAGTCTAAAATATTTATATGAAACATATTCGGTAAAGCTGTTGAGATAAAGTGATGGTACCTTCGGCAAAGTGCTGGGGAATGTTCTTCTTAGAAACATTGCCGAAGACACCGGTTTTCGATCTTTACTAGTTTCTTAGATACGGTGCATTATTTTTGGAAAACCTACTAATGCTGTTTTCGGTTTTAGAATCGATTCGCCCTAGGTTCGCTCTAATGTTTACATTCATTCATTTGGTAATCGCGCATGCTTTGATTACATGTTCAGCATTGTCACTGTATAGTGTTACGTACGTCAGACTTATTAAGCAACAAAACTAGTTTGTTAGTTAAAATGATTTGTATTTGCAGTAATCGCAGTGGTGGCCAATAAACAAATTTTTATAAAGCTATTGCTTTTTCTTTCATATAACAATGCAAATTCAACCGTCAAGTCGTCCATACAGGGCCGTAGATAGAAAATACGGGCCCGGGGGGTCCAACGTACGGGCCCCCACCACTGTATATTGCCCGTGCATCACAAAGTTAAAGTTTGAAATCCATTGCACTTACTGATATAATGTACCTATATTACACTGAAATTATATTGTTATGTACCAGTTTTTTGCTCCAGTTGTTTGTAGTGCCAATGACGGTAAAAACGGAAGGCTGTTAATACTCTATAGTATTTTGAATACGTCTTCGTACGTTTTGGTGACTTTGCAGAGGAATTTTTCGTCAATAGTATTAGTAAAAATAAAGAAATGGAAAGATTAAAAATGTAGTACATAATTGCAAATTATAATTATTATTAATTATAAATATTATCTAAACAAAAAAAATCAAAAATTCCCTTTGTTCAATTGTACAAAAAAAAACAAAATAAAGGGAAAACTTTATATTGAAAGTGTGTACAGAAAAACTAAAAATCGCAAAATCAACCCCATTAACAAATTAAAGTCAATTGTCAAAAAATGTATAATCGAAAACAAAATCCAAAACAAAACCTGTAAGAATCGATAAAAGAAAACAAGAAACTAGACAATCAAATTGCAAAGATTAAAGAAGTCGAACATTGTTGAAGAAATGGTGAAAATTATTAAAAAATCGGCAGATGTTGAAAAAATTTTAGAATCTATGAAAATGAAAAAAAAAACAACTAAAAAAATACGAACATTGATATAAAATAAAAATGCATAAAATTGAAAAGCTCGAAAATTATAAAATATATTCAACATTAAAAACAAGAAATATTTAAAGCAATAGAAAAAGTGAATAAAGCGTTAAGAATGCAAAAAAGTAGATGAATAGATATAAAAGACAAAAATAAAATAAACATGAAGAAATTCAAAAAAAATGAATTGAGCAAAAACTGACAAAATGGAAAACAAAAAATAGTATAAAACTAAAATGGTATACCATAGAAACACACAAAATTGAAAAAATAACAAGAAGAAATTGAAAAAATAGATTAGATTATTTAAAGAATGTAAAACAACATTAGAAACGAAATGACAGAAATTCAAACAACAGCCTAAATGACAAACGAAGAAAAAATGCGCAAAATGCCAAAAAATAATGCTAATGTTTTCTAGAAAAATAAAAAAAATGAAAAAACAAACCTATTGGAAAATGGCCAACAGAAAAAAGCACTTTCAAAATAGGTTATATGGAAAAATGAAGAATAACAAAAATGAACAAAATGAAAGATCAAGGAACATGTAGTAAAAATAAAAAAAATATAATAAATTAGTAATAAGAAAAAACAAAACTACGGAAAGCTAAGAACTAGAAAACATGTACCAAAATACGAAAAATGTAGATAAAGGGACAATGAGACATTTTGGAATGAATTTAAAAAAGGAAAAATGCAAAAATATATAGAGAAATAAGAAAATAGAAAAAGGGAATGATAAGAATTAATGGAACTTATAGACTAATATTAAAAGTTTGATGGAATGACAAAAGAAACAAATGAAAAAGTAAGGTATTAAAATATGAAACAACAGAAAAAATAAAATAGAATGGAAAAATTGCAAATAAAATGGAAAAACTCAGCAATGACTATAAATTAAGGTAAGTGGTATGGATAAAAATGCAAAAATAAGCAGCGTGAAAAGCAGGATAAAATAAAAATATGGTAACAATGGAAATAGATAAAAAAAGCAGAATGTTGAAATTGCAGATATACCACGACTTGTAGCCTTCATCAGTGTTTGTATCAACATGCGAAAGAAATCAAAAAAGAAAAGTGTTTAATATAACATTCCACTAAGTCGCCCAAAAACAGGGCTATTTAAAATGCTAAAAAAAATTAATCAACGAAATTTTAACAAAATTTTAAAAAATCCATGTAAAAATGGGGAAAATAGCGAAACATGGATCACATTACATATAAGGGTTGTGGTTGGATTTTACGCTATGCTGGTTACGAAAACATTCATAAAAGTTAAATAGGCTCTGCTTTATTTCTTATGTAGTTCGTAGCACAAAATATATCATATATTCTTAAAATTCACCGCAGAGTGTAATGTTGTGGTAGAGCATTTTTGTATTTTTTTGCATTTGTGAAGAGTTTTGTTGACTTAGTGGGAGCAGTACTTCGTATCCTTGAATATCTGCAAAAAACCAAAAAGCACCAGCCACTCTCGCTGTGAAGGATAACCCAAGCGAACTGTGCTCTGCTCTACAGTAAACAAACGCGCGTCGTAAAATCACACTTCAATGTCTTTCAAGAATCTTTGTGAGGAGAATATAATCCGTACATCCATTGAAGTGAAGGTCCTGTGGGGTAAAATGAATCTGAGCCCAAATGGTGGTGAGCACTTTTTAAATATATTAGCCAACACCGAGAGGGGCCCTACTTATCGATTAAGGTCTGCAACCCGTGAATGATGTTTATGATGACTGTGTGCTAGACGATTTATAAAATTATGCTGAGAGTTCCTGATGAAGAAAAAATTGCAAAATAATCCATTGGATTCATCCGGGCGAAATCCGAATTACATGAACAAAGACCCGGAATTCGCCTCAAAAAACCGGTGTGGCAACCCTAAATAGGAGGTTGAGAAGTTTTCTTTTTATTTCTAATTACTTTTGATAATTACCCAGCAGTTGCGAAGACATGACAATAAATCAAAAAAATCGATTTCATATTGACGAAATTTGAAGACAACCTCATGACTTCTAATTAAATCATTAATTTTTTACCCCTAGCAAGTCTGATCTAATTTTTTTTCCGATTATAGAAATTTTAATCTTAGGGCCATTCACTTCTTCATTCAAGTTAGAAAATTTTCATTAAAAAATTCTCCATTCCTATGTGCGAGGTTAGGAATCGAACCCAAATGAGCTGCGTACATGGCAGTCGATGTACCAACTACGCTATGCACGCCCTGGTCTGATCTTCTAATTGGGTACAAATACATATATTTGATATCAAATATGCAATGAGATATTGAATTTTTTTTAAAGTGTTGGTCAAAATTTTAGTTTCCGTTAAAAATCCGGGCCCTCTTCAAAACTCCGGGCCCGGGGGGAAACACCCCGTCCCCACCCCCCTCTCGGCGGCGCTGTGTCCATAGCAAACGTAAACGGTTTGCTAATACTGATGATCCAAGCCCTGGTACTACATTTTATTGTGGAACTTGACCTTCTGTACTTCTGTATTGACAAACTTTGCAGCCGATGGCAGGACTATTGTACCGCCTACTTATACTTACAATCGTTCATGGTTAAGATTCGGCTATATGGCTCATAATACTCTCTGTACCACCGAACAATGCACTGTATCTAAAAAACCAGTCAGGATAGAAGGTTTTTGTCTTCGACAATGTTTCTTGTGAGAACATTTCCCAAAACTTTGCCGAAGACAGTTCCACATTATCTTTTCAGCACCGAATATGTTTCGCATAAATATTTTAGACTGCTAAATGATATTCTTTAAATCCTGCAACCAGAGCCATGGATACAACCGGATATAGGTGATTCATATAGAATTTTGTAGCATCTTTCTTGTACTTTCAAATGCATACTGAATGGTCCGCCCGTTTTTGCCCGTTCATTCAAAGTAGGCCATTTTTCGAACAAAAATCGTGAATATCTCAGAAACTGCTCAAAATATTAAGTTGCTTCCTTCACCGAAGTTTTGTATTTCATTAATTGTGAGGGTTTTGTAGAACAATTTGAACTTCCAAAAAATCTTGAAAAGAAGTTATAATTAAAAAATTGATTTTTTCGGTATTTTCTCTAATAATGCTCTATATCTCAAAGATTATTAAAGATAGACTATTACCATCTTCAGTGAAGTTTCTTGTAGAAGAATTTACTACCACCTTGCAGAACACACCAACTCGCTATCTCTAATTATACGAGAGATAAATTTTGAATCTCACTTACAGGAGGATTAATCATCGAACTTTTGACTTAAAAAGATGGGGAATATCATTGTCATAAATTCACCCGAAGGTAGTATATCGCTATAACAAACCATTTCGGAGTTATTCAAAACGATCACGTTTTTCGCGTTTTAAACCACTGTGCAGGGGTGCTACGAAAAAGAGTATATAAATCGAACCTCTCGCCCTAAATTCGACTATCATTAAATGGATTCAATGTCAAATATACCAAGACTCTGATTATTTTGCAAGGTGGTGTCTTCGAGAAATTTGTAAAATAAGTCCAGAGCTTCTGGATGGTAGAAAGTATAACTCGCAATTGCCCCACCAGGTGGCGCTAGTGTTAATGCAAATATTCAACACATGCAGGGTTGCCACTATTTTTCAAAGAAAATCTGGCAGTTCAATTAAAAATATCTGGCAAAATCTGGTACTTGACAGCGACCTCATAGTCATCGAAATTTGGCATATATTTTAGTTTTCGTAGAATGTGCATCAATCGATTTTTGTAAAATTTGGGACATTTTTACCCAAATTTCCAAAATGTGTATGTAGCCGCTTCCAAAACTTAAAAATCTGGCAGAATGAGAGATTTGTCTTTTTTTCTGGAAGCTGCCAAAACCTCTGGCTGTGCCAGATAAATCTGGCATAATGGCATCCCTTAACACATGTTGAAATAATTCTATATCTCAACATCGTGACTAGATAGAGTAGTTCTGTCTTCAGCAAAGTTGCTCGAGAGGTCGAGGACTACACAATGGTAACAGATTAGTTTAGAATACTCTCACAATGCGGCGCTAGTGAGTGTAGAAGCTTTTAGCATGAGGTAGAATATGATAAATCTCAAAAGTCTAATAACTTGGAAAGAGGGTATTTTCGGCAAAGTTCTCGAGGAGGTCAAAGGCTACTCGATTGTGGATAGATTGAACTGGAATGGACCCGCCAGGCGGCGCTAGTGAGCATTTTTTTTTCAAAACGTGTATCTCGAGATCATGATCATTTGGAAGGGTGGTGTCTTTGGCAATATTCATAGGCAGGTCGAGCCCTGTCCTACGGCGAACAAATTAGTTTGGAACAAGCCCACTAGGCGGCACTAATGAGAATGAAACTATCTTAACATTATAGATCTATTTCTAGTCTGATAATTTAGGAAATTAATTTCGGTAAAGTTCTCCAGGAGGACAAGAGCTGTTTGACAATGTTTAGAAAACTTTCTTTTTTACCCGCTAGGCGACGCTAGTGAGCACGAATTTTTCCTTTCAATTTCTGCATCTCAACATAAAGGTAGTTTAGAAGGGTGGTGTCTTCAACAAAGATACTCGAGAGGTCGAGTACTACCCAACGGTAAAAGATTAGTTTAGAATACTCTCACTAGGCGGCGCTAGTGAGCGTAGATGCTTTCAACATGTGGTAGATATATCTCAAAAGTATAATAACTTAGAAAGATGGTGTTTTCGACAAAGTCCTTGAGGAGGTCAAAGGCTACTCGGTTATGGATAGATTAAATTGGAGTGGGCCCACCAGGTGGCACAAGTGAGCATTATTTTTCATATCCTGTATCTCGAGATCATGATCCTTTGGAAGGGTGGTGTATTTGGAAATATTCATAGACAGGTCGAGGTCTGTCCTAAGACGAACAAATTAGTTCGGAACTTGCCCACTAGGCTTCGCTAATGAGAATGAAACTTTATTAACATTGTAGATCTATCTACAAAGTCTGACAATTTAGGAAAACGCTGTTTTCGGTAAAGTTCTCCAGGAGGACAAGTGCTGTTTAACAATGTAAAGAATATTTTGGATGTACCCGCTAGGTGACACGCATTTTCCTTTCAATTTCTGCATCTCAACATTAAGGCAGTTTAGAAGGGTGGTGTCTTCAACAAAGTTGCTCGAGTGGTCGAGGATTACCCAACGGTAACAGATTAGTTTATAATACTCTCACTATGTTGCGCTAGTGATCGTAGATGTTTTCAGAATGTGGTAGATTGTGATTTATCTCAAAAGTCTAATGATTGCGCTTTCGGCAAAGTTCTTGAAGAGCTCAAGGGCTACTGGATTATGGATAGATTAAATTGGAATGGACCCGCCAGATGACGATAGTGAGCAAGTAAATACTTTAAATTCTTTATCTCGAGATCATGATAATTTGCAACGGTGATGTCTTTGGTAAGATTTATCGGCAGGTCGAGTTCTGCCTTACGGTAAACAGATTAGTTTAGAACTCACTAATTAGGCGGCGCTAAGGAGGATAAAACTTTCAGAATATGGCAACGGAATAACACGGATCGTAAATAGTTCTGGGGACAAATGTACCCCACAAAACCGTTCTAGGGTTAAGGCAGTTTAGAAAGGTGGGGTCTTTAACAAAATTGCTTGATAGGTTAGGGACCGTTCATAAACCACGTAGACCGAAATTTGAGATTTTTTGACCCTCCCTCCCCCCTAGTAGACTTGTTTACATAAAAATTAAACGTGAGGCGTTCAGATTTATCTCAAGCTTTCAAATATTAAGGACATCAACAAACATCGATTAATAATGCTTTACACATTGGTTTTTTGTCTACTACTGTTCAAATCAATTTGTATCAATTGAAGGGAATTTGAAATCAAAATATTTTTCTCCGAAATAATACTCGTACTTCGAATTTCATAAATTATTTACAGCATTGAGAAAACTTTTCGTTTTAATTTCACTATACTTTCAGTTGTAAGTGTAAGATTAAAAATGCTCTCAAATATTTGTATAGCGGAATACTGTTTTTCAAAGTAAGCCACTCGAAATTATTTCAAAAGATATATTGCTGTAACTAATTCAAGTTTAACCGAAATACCACTTACACCAACTGCAGAATTACTAAGCTAGTAAGCACTTTTTGCACTTTACTGTGGTGCATTCAAAATTGATAAACTTCAGGAAACAAATGCTGTCGATGAAATTATGCTGTCGATGATTAGTATTATCTAAACTGAAATATTAAACCAAACATGCACACAAATTTCACTTTTCGTGAACAAATTTCAATATTCCTAAGATAATTAGATAATCTTAATTGCCTTATTCTATTAAATGGACGAAACCATCCAAATCTTTACAACATATTTATTTTTCTTATTTAATTAATAGTCATATCACCTGAGAGTATTATTGCGAAGAATCAAACCTTAACTCCATATTTATATTCATTTATATTTATATAGTAGAACCAGTTTGCACGAAGTTGCACCGGGTCAAGATATAAAATTTAACGGGCGTTTAAAGCTTTTGAAATCAGTGTAAATGATTACAAGGGAATTTACAAACTGATTTAATCGAGTAAACGATTTGTTGTAGAAGTTTAACTACACTGCTTTTAGAACTACAACCACCGAATTTAATAAATGAAAATTAAAAAAATCAATCCACTTATTGTTAAAAATCGGGCGTTTTCTTGTTATCATGGTGGTTTTAATGCTTTAATAGTCAAAATTTTCGAACTTTTAATGGTTCATGCATTTAATAATCCATGCATATCTGCTAACTAGTGGTGTCTAAGTAATTCACGACTGCGGGATTTTCACAGTAAAAGTCTTCCGTGGAGAGGAGTTTTATGAGATCGTCTTTAGAATTGTCATTTTGCGTTATTCATACAATTTTTTCATGAGACCAACACTATTTTTAAATATAGGCAAGAAACAAAAACGTATCGGGTTGTTGTTTTGTCCAAAAAATTACGTGGGTTCTGGGTTGAGTGGTCGTCTAATACAGTGATTCTCAGCCTGGGGGCAGTGAAGTCGTTGCTGGGGGTCCGTGAAGAAAAATATATTTTCCGAGTGCATATTGAATTGCTTCCTAATAAATTGAAAATAACATATTGATAACATACAAAATCGATGTTTATTCATGGCGGTCCGCAGCAACCCAGGATGATTTCTAAGGGGTCCGTGGTACGAAAAAGCTGTACTGTACTAGCTTCGAAGTGTCTGCAAAAATACATCTTGCTGAGTCAACAAGTATGATGAACACAACTCCCTTTAAATCACATTTATAATTAGGAATATGAGAATAACAAAAAATCAAAGTCTACGTAGACTTTAGCAAATAAACCCCCCCCCCTCCCCCTCGTAGACAAACGTAGACTTTTGCTAGACCCCCCCGTCCCCCCATGAATCTACGTGGTTTATGAACGGCCCCTTAACGACTCCCCAATCGGGACCGATTAGTTTGGTATACTCTCACTATGCGGTGTTAGTAGGCGTGGAAGCTTTCAGAAGGCTGATAAATTAGAAAGATGGTGTTTCGGAAAAGTTTTTGAGGAAGAATAAGGGCTACTTGATCATGAATAAATTATTTAGTGCTCTGATTTTTTGTTAATTTTATCTACATTTCTGTTTCTCTGCATAGCGTTAATCTGTAATCACAATACACGGCTTGTTTATGTTGCTTTCCATTTAGGCGCGATATGAGTGACGACTTCAACATTATTGTGTTACTCTGCTTTTTATGCGGACCACATGATTCTGTTGAACACGATTCTTCCAGAAAGTCTAATCTAATTTAATTTGAGCATTCAAACCGTTATTTGTGAAACTGGTTCACATAGACAAAATTTTTAATCTAAGCTAAAAAAGTGCAGGATAAACCAACATATTGGCAGCAATGTTGTGTTGCTATCAACAGGAGTGAAAAAATAAAAAGAAAAATATTGAAAAATGAAGCCAGCTGGCGGATTCTATCCTACACTGAGAAACAAAAAACTGCAGAGTTTTCATATTTTCTATTTCCTTCTTCTTAATGCTTCTTTAATTTTTATTCATTTTCTGGCGTATACTTCTAATTTGCTTTCAATGAGTAGATAGACCGAATATTCATTTAATTTTATTTAACCCTTACAGTACCAAGTTAAAATTTTTCTGAAAATTTTGATTAAATTTTGCTCTCATTTCGTCAATTTTTGACCGAATTGGATGGAACCGGCTTTAAAAGATCTGGAATTTAGTCCAGTTTCCATATACCGAGTAGCGTTCAAATTCGTGGACCGGTTCCGGAATTAATCCGAATTCCCTTGGGGTATATCCGGCATCCCAGTGG